>NC_132976.1:12120000-12420000 GCF_047496725.1 Anoplolepis gracilipes | reverse complement strand
CTTAACATAACTTAATGAGAATTATTAATTAGTGTAGTAACGATACGCGAGCAATGACTTTTGTGTTCTTGGACAAAGCTAGTTATTTTTTTTTTTATTTAGTTTTCACGTAGTTCGATTTACACAATAATACGTTTTCGAATAAAAACATATGTTAAATCCCACGATGCTGTTAAGTCAAACCATATTCCAAGTTAGCATACCACATCTAACAGGACATGGTTATAAAGTTGCATAATAACATTATTACGCTAACTATTGTATTTTCTTAATTAACATCTTTATATAACGTTAGAGTATAACGTTTATTTTTTTATTCGTTAATAGATGTGAGTTTTTAAATTGCAAACAACATTTTAATAACAATACATAATTTTCTCTATTTTCTTCCTTTTTTTAAACACAAAACAAATTAACTAAATATGCAACATATATAAATGTTAATAAATGCAGACTCTCATCTATGAAATTTTATTTAGAAATTTCAAAATCAATATTATATATAACAAAAAATGTTCTTATTTATTTGTAAAAAAAAATCTGTTAGAAAAAGAAAGATTACAAAAATTATTCATTAGTGAACATAATTGATTACTATCACAATTATGATTTGGTTAAGGCCCACATTTATGTATACATATATATATATATATATATATATATATATATATACATATATTTTTGCATATAAAGTAACATTGGAAATATTTATTAAGATGTTAATCAAGATGTAAATTATTTTGAATTCAAAATATCAATAGTATAATTTTTTTTAAATATAAATTATTAATTTAATAGATCCTAGGAAAAATCGTATTTGAAAACAAATTTCTCAAAATAATTTATACATGTTTATAGCAATGAAATTAATTCAACGGTAATGGCAATAGTTTCATTCGTCGGCAGACTTCGTTAATTTATTGAGGCAATCATAGGATTTTGATTGCGTGATGTATCTGTAACACAAAAAGATCTTTGTTAGATATCACATAATTATAATTAACGAAAATTGAAAGCAAAAAGCAATTGAAGATTGTCCAGTGGAATATGATTGTTAATAGAGCGAAGCAAAAACTAACCAGCGTATTAATAGTTAAATATCGCATTACTCTAAACTGCATAGTTTGTGAGACAACCGTTTATGCGTCGGGTCTCTTCGAGCGACGTGAAGTATCAAATTCCCTGCTTTGGCGTTCTTGAACATCTGCAATGCCTTGGCGTGCGTTAGTCCGTCTAACGAGGAGCCGTTAATGGCTAGAATTTCGTCTCCCGCTCTCAGAGTACCTTTAATAATATTACGGGCAAACAATTATACAATTACATCTTTCATCATACTCATATATTTTTATTCCCATTTTATTTGATCTTATATATTTTTAAGGTAAATCGCACAATAATGTCTCGATAAAAAAGAATAAAATAACGATACCTTCCTCCGCAGCTTGTCCATCGGGCATAATATCTTTCACGAAAATACCCATGCGCCCTTTATTACTGTCTACACCGCCGACGATGGAGAAGCCCAATTTTTTCGGCGCGCCCTTCGTAAATACGACCGTGAGCAGATCCATGGCTAAACTGCAGCCTCGTTGAACGGTGGGAGTTTCGGCGCTTCGTTTCCTTACTATCTGGAATTTCTTCATCCCCGTTATTTTCCGGATAGTGGTAGCCGTCTCGTCAGCGGCAAGAGATGCGTCGGCGTCCGTCGGAGATGACGCACGGAAAGCCGGCCGAAATTCGGTTCTCTGGCTCTTCGAGATCCACGAGTCAGGATCGCTTCGCGTTCGTGTCAAGTCGTCGCTCCAGGTGTCACCGATTTTCAACGGCTCCCTCGCTACCTGCAGCTCGACCGTGCCAACGCAGCTTCGCAAGGCGTTTCGCGCCTCCGCCATCGACATACCCCGTATCCTACGTCCGCAGACTCGGACGATTTCATCGTCGATACGAAATTGCCTCGATCTAGCCGCTTCACCGTCCGGATCCATCTTGGCGATCACGTAAAACGGCCTGGCCGCTTCGTGTCGCTCTACGGAAATACCAAGACCCGCCGTATGGTTCACCGTGAGCTTTATCGTTCTCAATTCGCGTCGTACTAAGGTTTTGTTGATAACCTTGGAAACTGGAAGAACGGACTGGCAAGCTTTCACCGTCAATACTCTCTTCGCCGCGTTTCTCGTCACGTCCGTTGTATCGAGTTCCAGAGTGGAACGAGATCTCTTTGGGCTATAATATCGTAGCGGGTTAGTCTCGGATAAGCAATAGACTTTGTTAGCCGGTGGACTGTCGTTACACGGAGGCGCGGCGTGCTCTAAAAGATGTAACACACTCGGACTAGAGCACTTGCGATTTTTATATTTCTTGTCCTTTAGTAAAAACGGAAATTTGATCGTCTGAGAATGATTTGTTGGCGTTACACAACGTTTTCTCTCACCGAAGTCGACTTTTATTTTGGCATCATCAATGCTACCTGTATCAGCATCAGAAATGTCGTATTGTGTCAACGTAACGTCGGGATTATTACTCTCCGTCACTTGAAGTTTCATTAAATCCTCGCCACACAGAGTGGAATTCGCGGAAGACGTTGCTTTCATTAGATCCTCGTGACATTGCGAAAAGAAATCAGCTTCCTTTTTAGAATAAGTTCTCGTTAAATCTGGTTGGCACTCTATAAAATCGGCGAAAGTATCATCGTCGCAGCTATCCGTATCGTCTTCCGACATTAAAATGGTAGTTTGCGTTGTAGTCGATTCATTGAAGGAAGCGTTGCTCGTCGCGGCATCGACGGCGATGGCGACGGCGACTTTCTCGACTGTGGAAGTGCATTTTTCTGATGAATCTGGCTCGATCGCTGCGTCTTTTTTTCGCGAGGCATCTCTACGGAACGGTAGCGACAAGCGGTGATAATCGTCGGACGTAAATGAGAAACTGCGTGGTTTTAACAACGAAGGCACTGCCGATTGTTCACTGTCTGGCGAAT
The DNA here is from genome assembly GCF_047496725.1 of Anoplolepis gracilipes. Classification (NCBI taxonomy): domain Eukaryota; kingdom Metazoa; phylum Arthropoda; class Insecta; order Hymenoptera; family Formicidae; genus Anoplolepis; species Anoplolepis gracilipes. The sequence goes on along the minus strand of NC_132976.1, from coordinate 12,417,023 downwards.
CCGCGCCAGCTCGCGTGCTATCTGAATCATAGCCACTTTCATCGCAACCTATGCGCAGATTGCTCAGTAGTTCTTCCAAACCAGTCAGCGCGGCGGATGGTCCTTGGCAAACATTTTCCTTAATTTCATTGACATTACTGGCAGCAGACTGATGATCAGGCATTCGCGTCGAAGTGCTCTTCGTTTCTTCCGTAGATGAACAATCGGAATTGGAAATTTGTTTCAAATTCGGACCAACGTTCTCCAGTGTTTCTCTCACGAATGCGTCGCCCCGTCGCGTCTTCAGTATCTCTTGATTCTTCAGTATGTAATCCAACACTCGTCGTTGCTCCTGAAGATCTTGAATACTACGACTAAGCTGTAACTTCTTTTGACGAAGGAACGATTCTCGATCGATTCCAGAATTCACTCGATCGAATTCGCGAACGTTGATATTATCAGAATAGGTACTACCTCGAAGCGGAATTTTCTTGATCGCTCCTTCGCTCAGAGTCTTCTCCATCGGGCAGTGTCTAATTTCGACAATGTCCTCCTCTTGTATCGTCGTGTTTTTTGCAGAATTCTTGGAGTTGAGAGAATGATCGCCGCTGGCTCTAAAGAAGTTTCTCAACGATTCCACCCTGGGAATTCTCTTTGGCCTCGGGAATTCGCTATTATTACCCTAAAAGTGTCGATTATTTAGAATAATTTTTTTACAACAAGAAACTTATTCGATCAACATCTTAGCTAAAGCTATCATGCCGCATATTAAGGTTCTATTGTATTTTACATTTTCTTTTCCGTTCGATGGTTCATCGTAACTTTTCCGATGCGGACTCCATCGTCGTCGCCGTCGCGATACCGAAAGTAGTTCGGAACTATCCGACCTCTTCATTTGATCCCATCTCCGACCCATCTTTCGTCCCCAAGTTGAAATTCCTTTCAAACACGAGCAAGGATGCAAGATTCGATTTTAAAATATTAACAAGATTAATTTTTACTACTATGCTATTACTGTTCATTATATAATAAAGTGATATACATTCATAAGGATAATGTGAAACGTGCACATCCACTGTTATAATATTATAAATATTACTTGTAATTTATCATCTTCCTACCTTTACGAGTCAGAATAGAGGAATCCATCGGTTCCTTTTGCATGTCGACATCTTCTTTATTTGGAAGAGTATCCAATCTGTCGTCTGTCTCCGATTTTTTCTCCAGTGTCTCAGCATTATTTTCGACACTGGTGGCAATATCTTGGGAGATAGGTACAGCCGAAACAAGCTGTGGGCTCGTATCGGCTGTATAACGTTTGAAAAGTCGCATAGTTAAAGTGTGCTGCAAGTAAAATTATTTACTGATGTTAACATAAATTTTAGTAAAATCGGGAACCGTATTCAGTCAGGTGAAAGTGTCAATAGCGAATTGAGTAAATAACGTATTTTCAACAGACGCAAAAATTTTTCTGTTTTTTTCTTTTCTTTTTTTATTTAATTTATTGTAAATACTTGTAATGTTAAAAATTACATATTGAGTAAGAGAAATGTTTTTCAAATTGAAAAAAATCCTACGGTATCGGCTACGGTAAATTCTACGGAACACCCTGTACATAGAGTAAGAAAAGCAAAGAAAGAAGAGAAACATGGAAGGGAGACTTCGCGAGACAGCCTCGGACTTCCTTGAAAGGTTTGTCGTCGGATGACGTCAGCCCTCGTCCACGAAACGGTCGCCATCGCGTATGTATGTACATCTGTCGCACGCCCGTATGTCTGTTTCACGTTTTTGAATAAAAAGAAACAAAATGGACCGCGAGAAGACCATCGCAGGTAGGTAATCGGACAACGAACCCGCCTATACCTTCCCTTCCTTCTATTCCTTATTTTTACGCATCGCGTTGCACCGCGATTCTTCTCTCTCGCGCGATTTGTTTTATCAAATGTTATCTTTCACATCCTCGTTCTGCTCGACGAATAATAATTACTCTAACTATTAGCTATAACCGCATTTATTATTTTAATATTATTTTTAATATAATATATATTTTTTTATTAAAATAATATAAAAAAAATGTTTTAAATAGATAAGAATATTGATAATAACAACATTCAATTAACAAAATTTACAACGACAAATTCCAGCGAAAGAAAGAGAGCTATTATACATATATCCTATGGTTTAAGAGAAAATACATCTGCATAAACTGAGACTTAAACTGAGAGTATTGGTCAAGAGATATCTAGAAGAGAACAAGGTAACGGTTGATATCTTCGATGCAATCTAAGCGATTGCAAATTCGAGTGGAGAAAGCAAGAATCTATGTAGCTTTTCAATTAGAATAACAGGGACAAGTAAACTTTTTACACATATACTAGAAAAATGACTATGTCTAACTGTGTTCAATTGTAGAAATATTCGACTGAATTTCTGTTATTAAATTACATGAAAGAATATACACAATTATTTTTAGTTAAAATTTCGTTTTGTAATTTTCGCACAAGAGTAAAATAATGTTATATTATATATTTTCCATAATTTTATTACATATATATCTTCGTTGAAATTTTACACAGAACTTGTGAAATTGAGTTAATTGAAACTGTTAAATATATTTATGACGGTGCCAGAATCAAGTCCTAATTTGGAACTTGGGTTACGACATAGCTTCTTTATTTTTCGTTCAATTCGAGGTTATCAATACACAATTAATGTCCTTCGCTAAAAATTTAATTTTTGCTTCAACAACAAGACTGACAATATATTATAAAAATAAATATTTTTTTAAACTAGATTCTTTTTTTAATTTGAACAGTTTCACAATAGTAGCTTGAAAGTTACAATATTAATCGCTCGAATAATATTTATATAAAGACAGTTTTATACAAATATAAATAAACAAAAAAATGAAAAAGATACTAATATGCTCTTTGCAAGGTTCGCGTTAACCCTCGCGCTTTCACTACTAGACACACCTGACTCTTCACCAGCCATGGGAACCTGCCATACCTTTCGGAAAGCGCTATATACATGCGTGCCAGGAAGCAGATGTCCATTGTCCTTGCCAACAAGGGACAACAGCTACCCATCCCCTCATCATTTCATCGATTAGGCATATAGTTTCAGGTAATAACGAAAACCGCTGACGCGTGCGCGCTATAGTTTCTTCTACACAATCATCTGGCCCCAAAATTCAGGACCTCGATGGTTCTACTCGAAATTTTCGACTCCGAAAAATATAGGCGCGATTCCTTCGACGAAATCGGTGTCACGCATCGACGTGAAATACGGTAAATATCTCGGTCGTCCGCGCGACGATTTCTTTCTCTCCCTTTACTCTCCTCTTTAATTCCCTGCTATATCTTTTCCATATTTTTTTACTCTTCACCGAACGGCATCCCGTAGAAAGTAAAACTATCGGCCCGGAGGCTGCGTGTCCTCGAATGGCGTACAGTCCGGCACACATTCACTACACGAGTAACGCAGACAGATCATATTTTAAAGATTTCGTAAAATTGATAAAGAACTTGCGAGTTTATTGATAATTGACATAGAAAGTCTGTCTGCAAACTGTTTCGAATTACATTATTAGAAATAGATTCATTTAACCCTTTGAGTCACAGCGGGTTACCAGAGACCCACCTTTTCTTTCGTAGTTTTTTATTGTTTTAACTACTTTTTTATCAACAAATACCGGACTTTTTGTTTCTACAGAGTCTCTAGAACATCAATAAGTGTAAAAAAATATGAACAGTCATTAATTGTTAATTGCAAAAATACCATATATGAACAAACAGTCAAAATTAGTACTTTTTTTTTTACAAAAAAATGCATTTTCTACTAATCTATTATGACAATAAATACGGCAATTTTTTTATAATTTTAGTACACTCTAAAGTATTTTCAGAATTTTTTTAAAATTTTCCACCGTGTTGTTTTTGTTAAATCCTCCTTTTTTTTGATAAAAAATATATCAAAAACAATATTTACTATTCTAAATTAAAAGTAACAGTCGTATTCTTTTTTAAATTTTTTCTCTGAAGGTTTTTTTAGATCGTAGAATCTGAATCTAAAGGAAAAAAATTTAATATAGGGATCCAATATGGCGGAAGTAAAATTTCGTCTGCCATATTGGATCCGCCATCTTGAATTTTGAAAATCTGATAACAGATTCGTAATCAGCGACCCCAAAAACCCTTATATACCCTTATATTTTAGAAAATACTGACAATTAGAAAAATTCATGACTCAAAGAATTAAAGTTCATATATCTTTATAGCGACTGCATATTTCTATGTATATCTCTTTTTTTTTTTTTTACTTAAACTACAAGCAAGGGATAATTCGTACACAAACTTCCCCTCGTGAAATATAAAAATGATGAGGTTGGTATAAGAGTACGTAATGACGAATGTCGTTTGGAGGGTAAAATGTTTGCACCTGCGAGTCTTTGCGTTTTAGTAAAAAGTAAAAAGTTATTTAAAGACACTATTGTATATTTTTTTCTGAGAATAAAATTTTCTAAAATAATATCTTCATTATAAACGATGTTATAAAATATCGTGAATCACGTGAAATTTCTCTGTATGCATCGATCGCGCTCAAGAATTAAAACGTAAAGATTCTTAAAAAATACTTACAGTTATTAATATCACATTTCTCGGCTGTCTGTCAGTGTTAAAAGGGGCGTGTTTAATTTCACAGAATAAAGCCCGCGTACTGCATAACAGTAATGCATCTCGCGCATCGCTTATGATCTTATACCGTTATCTTGAAATAGGTGAGTTCGCGGTACATAGTGCATACATAGTGCATAGTGTGTATCTGCCAGTTTTAATCACGTTGTTTATATAATAATAATAATAACCGCCAACATGATCGAACAAAATAGGTTGCGCATGACTTACGACAATAAAGCTGGCTCGGATGGTGCAGTTATTTGCGAAATATTTTTAACTCTTACCGCAATTGAAATGTTATCACATTCGTGCACGTTACTTTATTCATGATGCGATACTCGTATCGATTTGGTTAATATTTATCGTCCGAACGTACAGTCAAAATCGCGATATGCAATACATGACGTGCAATGCGGTAATATGTAATGCGATTTATTCCATATATATACATATTCCTACAGATAAACATTTTAAATATAGTAGCTTCTTAATTACGGATAAGCTCCACGATAAAAGTCAATATTACTCAAGCGTATTAACTTAAATATATTAAGTTATATGCTATAAGGAAAAAAATACAATTTATATTGTCAATGACCTTAGAAATATTAGCCTCGGTAGATATTACGATATTAATGCGATTACATGGTCTTATCTATAAAGGATACGTGTATATATACATATATATATATATATATATATATATATATACAATAACATGTATCTTTAGATTTATACCTCGCGTGTCTAATCGTAGCAATCTAATATATTTTTTTCTAATGCCAACATGTTTTAAAGATATTCAACATTTATTTTCCTTTCTGTAAAATCGAATGCAGAAAATATTTGCTTTCGTTGAACTGGAAAATTAACAAAATATCACAAATAACAAATTATTCGAGATTAATTGACTTTTTTTGATTCGTTTTGATTTTAAACATTTTTTCGAAGTAATTAAATTCATTAAATTAAAATGTACAAGATTAAAATTTAAGATAATTATAATAACCTTCAGGAGAGATGTTCCGTTATACGAAATAAGAATTGAGATGTTCAAGTTTTTTATATCCTTTAGCTTTTTGAATAAAATTTTTTTCTAGATATACGCAAACCATTGAATCAATATCAATCATATCAAAATTAAAATGGCAGAATTATTCCACAAAAATTCTTTTAAAATGCCGTTTACTTAAGACAGAACATCTGTTATTTTAATATATTGTATTATTAATTTTATATATAGTATTATAATATGTTATTAATTTTAACTTAATTGTTTAACAATGATAAATAGTGACAGGTATTTTGATAAGTAGAATCTAATTTAACTTTTATGTAATTGAACTAATATTTTTATTACAGCTAGTATCCTTGTATTTCTAGAGACAGATGAATTTAATATTATGTTTTTATGAATAATAGAAATCTCTGATCTCTGATGAAAAGTTTCTAATAATACTGAAAATATATGATTTATAATATTACTCAAGGTAACGCATTGGAATTCAATTTCACATTGATTGTGTACAAACGTTTGTTTACGTCAATGTCCTCTGTTCGAAATATGTGTTGATATCCAACAATTAAGTACAACGGAATGTAAAACAGTGAAAACTAAGGAACAGACGAAGCATTCAATATTATACAGTTGTTTTGTCAATAAATAATTAACTTTTCTAATTATCATGTAATTGTGCAAAAAACACACACACACACAAAATAGATTTTTCATATTATCAACTATCGATTTAAATTTATCACAAAACGCGATATCGGGCAGCAGCGTATGGGATTATTAATGACAAACGGAATGGAGGATAAGATAAGTAACCGCACACACCGTGACCGAAAACTTACCTTCGATCAAAGAACGTTATTGCTCGTCGACAGCGCGAACATAGTGTTGCGGTTGAAGCGATACGTCATCGGTGAGTCCGATTTAATTCTCGATTATACCACGCGCCCGTGAATGCGGAAACGCACTGATAAACAATACGGTCGCCGACACAACTCTACACGGCCGTTCGTTTCGGAGCGAATCCGAGGCGAGGAAGGACGATACCGATATCTGCCACCGATCGACGAGAGGGAAGAAGTCCCGCTCGCTCGACCTGTTCGCCGGCAAGACTTGCTCGAAACTGCCGGCATCACAGTCCGATTACGCGTGGCGCTACCTGCACAGGAACACAATGCCTTTTGCCCCTCCTACTTTTTATTCGCCCCCATATTTTTTCTTTTGACAATTATATCGATAATACTTTCTGTTAACCACTTGAGTCACGAATTTTTCTAATTGTCAATATTTTATAAAATTTGGTATATAAGGGTTTTTGGGATCGCTGATTACGAATCCGTTGTCAGATTTCCAAAATTCAAGATGGCGGATCCAATATGACAGACGAAATTTTACTTCCGCCATATTGGATCCCTATATTAAATTTTGGAAATTAAATTTTTTTTCCTTTAGATTCAGATTTTGCGATCTAAAAAACCCTTCAGAGAAAAAATTTAAAACAGAATACAACTGTTACTTTCAATTTAGAACAGAAAATATTGTTTTTTATATATTTTTTTTAGCAAAAAAGAGGATTTAACAAAAACAACATGGTGGAAAATTCTAAAAAAATTCTGAAAAATACTTTAGAGTGTACTAAGATTATAAAAAATTGCCGTATTTATTGTCATAATAGATTAGTAGAAAATGCATTTTTTCGTAAAAAAAAGTACTAATTTTGACTGTTTGTTTATATATGATATTTTTGCAATTAACAATTAATGATTGTTCATATTTTTTTACACTTATTGATGTTCTAGAGACTCTGTAGAAACAAAAATCCAGTATTTGTTGATAAAAAACTAGTTAAAACAATAAAAAACTAACGAAAAAAAGGTGGCTCTCTGGGTGACCCGCTGTGATGCAAAAGGTTAATTCGCAATATAATATACCAACGCAATAATAGCTATTCTTTTTCTATTTCTCCTTTAATTTCCGTCAACTTATAGCTTATGTGATGGATTTTTTTTTTTTTTTTTTTTTTGTATAACAACTTTATAGGTACACATATATATTTCATGGAAATAAAAAAGAAAAGAAAAAGATTTTGTTTTCAACAAGTTTTTACAAAGCAACGAGGAGTATCATGCATTAAAAATGAATGAAATGCGGATGCAATAAAAAAGCGTTGAATGCTATTTTCAATAAAATTATCGTTCAACTTGAGCGCAAAGAAGTCGAGCAAGTGTGAGAAGAAGATGCGGGGAGAAACAGGTTCTATAGATTCATTCACATCTCTCGCCGAGGCCTTGAGCCGAGCAAAAAGCGATTCCTACACCATAGACTCAGCTTGTAATTCAACATGGCTACTGGCGAAAATAAGTACAGAAGGGTATATAAATATAAACCATCGATATGAAAGATTTGCTCTTTTTGGCTACCGAGAAAAAAAAACCGGCTGTATACCTGAGAATCAAATATCCTGTATACTCGCGTTATTCGAAGACACTAATCTAAAACGCGGAGATATGCGTGGGTAACGCACGCAATAATATATCGGCGTGTAAAGAAACACTTCAACGTAGCCTACGCTTTCCTCACTTATCTCACATGTGATCAAACTGACGATAAATTAATACCAGAAGCACGGATAGAACCGTGTTACGATATGGAGCATTGATTTATGATATAACCAAAAAAGCACCGATCTCTTACGACATAATAAAATAGCTTAATGATGTCATAAAAAAGATCGAGAGTCTTCTTCGTTCTCGTTTTCGTTTCAAAGCGTGCGTCTGAACGCATTGAGTTTCCACACCGGAAAAGCGTATGCGTATAATCGGATCCTACGAGCGATACTCTCGAAACGCAATTAACAATAGTCCAGACAGGTCGTACAGGTCGTGGGCAACCTTCTTGAATAAATTCAAATCGATTGCAAAAAAAAGTTCACGCCGACGTCGACGCCGACTTATTTAGCAATCGGCGAATGATAGGCAGTGTAAAACCAGTATCTATAATAGCAGCCGTTTCCTCGCTGTAATATCCAGCCGCAATTATTACGTCCTGCAGTTACGTGCGTTTGTTGTTCTCATCGACTCACTCATAAAGCTAATTAAATGTATCGTCGTCGCGCTGTGCAATTAAGGAAATAATTAAAACGGACAACTTTGATCGTTCGTGATCATAAGGAATTTGTAAGAACTCTACAATTAACTTGAATAGATATTTCTATCTTAATAGTCGCGTTGCATCTTATCAGTACAAATTTGAGAAAATATACACCACTATTTGTATAAAAATATTTAATTATTAATATTATTATTAATATTAATTATTAATATTCAATTTAACGTTATCCATTTTTCATGCATTTTATTTTGATTTTTAAATTCAACTTAAAAAATGTATTTTTTTAAATTGTACATTTATGTATAAATTCAACTAAATAATATATTAAATGCTACATACACACACACACACACACACACACACACACACACACACACACACACACACACACACACACACACACACACACACACACACACACACACACACACACACACACACACACACACAACACCTTAAAGTTAATCAAAATTTTCATGTAAGAAAAATATTTATACTTGTATACTTTATTCAAATCGAGATGTATTTATTTGAATTAAAAGGAATTATGTTTCAAAATTACAAATAAAACGTATTACCGTTTAAAATCAATTACCGGTCGTTTCATCAATGTTTCCCGAGTGCTCGACCAAACGATTACTTCGAGGAATATAATTGTAACGGACTTTTGTTAACCCTTGACTGTGGGCTGTCCCCAACGAACTTCCATTCGCTCTCTCGATGATGCTAGTCATTTTACGGATCAGTGACTTCTCGAATTATTCAAGCGACGACGATGGTCTCAATGTAAATAATCGATTAACCGTTTGATGTTCGCTAGACAAGTTCCGCCTTATTCAAAACAGTTATACAAATGTAAACGTTTTTGTATAAAGTTATGCAGATAGAGATGCACCGAGAATGCAAAGGTATAATAAAGCCTTGACTTTTCTGTACTTGTCTATTTTTCTATTTCGTATATTTCATCGATCTAATATTTCGTTGAATGCCTCGAATATTAGACTTTTTTTTCAGTGCAGGAAGTCAATGTACGCGCGTGCCCGAGTTAATTGGCAGCTTTATTTGATGGCACGTGCCTTTGAGGGATGTCTTCGAGGAATACCTTCAGGCATCCCTCGTAGTCTTACAGAAAAATAGATTCACGTACCGTGAAAAATATATGTTCTCGACGGGGGAGAAAAGCAGTACCGTGTTGTTAGTGCAATATCGTTCCAACCCTTTTACGCAAAGTACACACGGAGAATGGATGGAAAGTTATAAAAAAAATTAGATTGTATAGAATATGAAAACTCTTGACGGCTTAGGGCGCATGACATTTTGATACACTATAACCGACGCGACGGTGTTAGCAGTCTGGTATATACGCATGCGGATGTCTAAGCGTCGATCTCTCGCTCTAATGATTCCACCTGGGTTCGGATATATGTATCCATGGGTGGTCTTCGTCATGCGCTTGAGAAGTTACGCCAGGTGTAGATTGAAGGAAGGAAGAAATCGAGTTCACCCTACTCGATAGCAATATTCTTATTTTTTTAAATGAATTTTTTTACAATCCATATTTTTTCAAACACAAGAAAATTAGAAACGTCTCTCGAACCTTGAAGTTTTCTCAAGGCTGTAAAAATATTTTTTTCATGCGATCGAAATTGCTAATTTTTTTTTTCAGATGCAAGAAAATTAAGGATGTTTAGCACCTACAATCGGAACAAAAAGTAGTCGAAATTGACGAATATATACTTTTCTCATATATCTTAGTATATGATTATTATAAAGATTGCATAAAATCTTATTATTTATTCATAGCTAGAGTGTAGAAATGTATTTTCTAACTTCTGTTGCTTTTTTTCGGAGAATTTTCGTGTTTCTTAAATTATAATGAGAAACTTTTATCATTGACGGTACCTCGATTTCAACATTACAGCACAAAATTTGAATTATAAAAATAAAAAAATTTACTCGTACAGAGTAATTTAAAATGTCAGAATAAAAATTATAATAGTGAATAATGACAAAATATAGAAGATTTTTAACTATTTCTTTGATAATTTTAATAATTTGTCATTTCTCCGAGAAAAAATGTGGCAACATGGCAATTTTTCATAAGTTGGTCAAATTACAAATTGACATATGAGGCCTAGTCGCTTCTCGCTTACACGTTTCTATATAGAGGCTTCTTCAGATGAAAAGATTGGTTATTTAAAATGTCAACAGAAGGTTCAGCTGAATGCTATGTTGCCACGTTTTCATAATAAATAATATGTCATCTCGGATAATAGGACAAAATTGAGAAAATTATATTCAATATCTTTTGAACTAGTCAGTACTTGACCAAAATTATGTGATCAAATATTTCCTCTATATTTAAACTATATTTTTGCAAATTTTCAATAAATTCCTATTATTATTTCTATCTATTTTAGCTCTTAAATCACGATCACAGGTTTTTTATAAGATAGAAAATCTGTAATCGTATCAATTTAACGGCTAAAAAGGACAGAAATAATTATATTTATACTTATTTATATAAATAATTATATTTATAATTATATTAATACTTTTACTTACAATTAGATACACAAAATAATTATACTTATAATAATATCGACGGGTAAATTCATTACAAATTAAAATCCTTATAACTTTTGATTGCTTCAGTGAATCAACTTCAGGTTTTTTTATAAGTCTCTGAACATGTATCAAAACAATCTGTGCAAATTTTATTAAATTCCTATATTTTTAAAAATAGGTATTAAACATCCTTAAAGATATTTCTCTTCAAAGTTGTATAAAAATATTTTGAAAGAATTAAAACGGAATCGAATGATTGGTGAATACACGGGCAGGAGAGTGGGCAGAAATGGCAGGAACAATCCTCTGCATTCGCAGTAAATTTGATTGTTCGGAGGCAAGACGGCCCACGCTGTCCGGTCCGTGAGCTTGCCACGGGAAAACGTTGCATTCTTATCGTTCGAGAAACTAGCATATAGCATGTCTACAGGCGTCGTGTGTATGTGTATCGGCCAGTTGTCTCTTCTAACAATACAATAACGATGGAAGGCGTCGCTTGCGGGCAAATCTGCCTAGTACAGTTTCTCAGGTACCTACCTATCGGCGTGTAGTGGCGGTAAAATATTGCACTTACGAGAGCCTCGTGCGAAATGCTCTTTCGTAGGATATCACTTCCGGGTATCTTCGATCTGACGTTTCTAATGTCGATCTGCGCCCTTCGATGTTACATCATTCTATAATAAGTTGTATAATTATATATGTACCGTAAATATGAAATATTTTTAATCAATTTTATATATCTTCCCTTTCTTCCTCTCTTTTCTTCACAAAATGTATGCTACCTTTTATCTTTCGTTCTTAAAAATTTGGCTTTATAACAACAATAAATGTTTCTATTTTTGTATTTAATTCTTTATATTATAATTTTTCTTATATTAAAACATCCGGTGGTTTTACGCATCGGATGTAAAGAAACAGATATTTAACGCACGCTAAAACAGCATTAATTGACATTTCTATCCTTTTTCTCAAGTATATTGGCACAATTTTTATTTTCGCTGTTATCCGCGGAATTCGCGCAAATAACGCATTTAACTGTCTTAGAAAGGGATCCATCCACACCTCATAATTGAGAGAAAGATGAAGTAGGAGAAACAAGTTGCTATTCCCACGCTGTGCCTGCTTAGGATGCTACAAACACTTTCGCTCTTTAATCTCATCGGTGCATTGCGAAACGTAACAGGTTCATGATTGTATTTTTTGTTTCAGCAGCTCAAACATTCACACTGTAATCTCTTCTCAAAGTATAGGCAAATATGCAAATGCATGAAATGATCAAGTATATTTTCCTTTAATTCATCATGAATAAAACGGTGAAAAATTAAATTTAAACTTTACTTATTGTTAATTATTGTTTTATTTAGTTAATTAATCGTATTACTTGTATATTATATATAATGTGCTTTGCGCAAAATATTCTAACGAGAAAATTATGTCATTATTTTATAAAGAAATAGGAGAGAAAAAGAGAGAGAGAAATATTATATTTCGATTTTTTTCGTCCTTGTATCGCATTAATCGTCTCGAGAAACATTCTTTTCGACATTTTGGTTTTGTTCGACATAAATAAAGAACGTTACGTTAATTTTACTTAGCTTTCTCGTAAACGTTGTCATGTCACAGTCTTTCGTCACAGTGCACCTGAATATCGCGCCTCTCCAGCACCTGTTTCCATCATGACATCTGACGAAGTCTTCTCGCGCTCTCTTAGAGATTCAAGAACACATCGCTTGTCCACGTGACACGGTTGATGTCAACGACCAGACGGCTGTCAATGCGTTATGCCATAAATGGTATAATGCAAGACATAAGGCAATCCCGTTCGTGGTCTCAGTTCGAGACCACTCGTTCGCATATATACGTTACATACTAACGCTATTTATAGTCATACGTCGAAATGAATAGATTTATTTTTTTTAACTGTTTCATAATATCGACATAATTCTCCAATTTCATGCTTTATATTTTCACTAGGAATAGAAAATAATTTTATCTATTGAAATCTCTTTTCAAAGTAACACGCAAACGAATGTATAAAATAATCAAGTAACTATCTATACATACTTTAATTTATCATGGAAAAAACGAAAAAAAATTAATTTTAAATTAATTCTACAGACTATTCTCTTAATAATTTTGATGAAAATATCGATAAAGTTTTCTCGCACTGCGCCAGGAGATTGGCAACCGTACGTACGTAGTCGCTCACCAATAAATAGTCTCCTATATAATCTCTTGAAAGTTGAAACTTGACAATGTTGAATTTCCATAGTACACACGATTATTAAGACAAGGTCTTTGAAAAAAAAAAAAAAAAGGAACGTTGTATTTATTTCATAAGCTAATGTTGAGAAACTGATCATTACAGTGCGGAATGACTTGCGAAATCTAGACCTACATACTATGGTTAATTAAAGTATTTTTTTTTTATCAAGATATACGAATATAAAAGAAACGCAAACGATTAATAATGATATTTCAATTACATTGCAGCTGCTTTCAACGAATCCAACAAAGTTACGTGGAACCTAAAAGATAGAATAGTTTACTGCATTCGTAATACTGTATAGATAAATAATATAATAATATAATATATATGTAAAAAAATATAGTAAATATATTATTGAAGATATAGTACGAATAATAAGAGAATAGTTTGAAAATCAAAAACATCTGTTGATTTTGCACAAAAAAAGGAGTGTTTAAAATTCAGATTAATTATAATAACAGACTCTCACCCCCAACGCATTCTGGACTAACACAAGGCGGTTTAACGTTAGCAGCCGTGCCGGCGTAAGTTGTGTAACAACTTACATCGCATCTGTAGCGAAAGATGGGATTGCCGCATCCGGAGCAGTCAGGCTGCGTATTTAAAAAGATTACGATTGTATATTGTACTTTGATATACCGGAGGATATTTCAGATTCATCACGATACGTCTACCTGCGCTTCCTTAAGACCGCCTTGGATGCAGAGCCACTGATTTTGCGCGCATCCGCCTGCAGCTCCGAATCCTACACCGTACGTGATTTGTGGTACCAACGAAATTTGAGGTATTATAGGAAGCGATGGAAAGCGGGACGCTGTAAATTAAAGACCAGCCTAAATCGACGATCTTACCAGCGATTTATCCAAACGCATCCCAAGTAGCACATATTCGTTTCAAAAACGTTTCACAAATGTTTCTGCGAAACGTTTTAGAACCGGCTTTTGAAAACGTTTCTGATTGGTTAAAATGTTTAAATTTAAAAAACGTTAAGGGAAACATCATTTTCTAACAAAAAAGAAACGTTTAAGAAACTGTCAAAATACAGTTTTTTTCCTTTATTTGTGAAAAATTTGTTTATCCACAGGTTCAATAAAATAATGCATATATGGATATAATCCATCTATTTTCATCATGTTCTGAATCTCTCGTCGAGATTACATCAGAAGTCAAACTGACAAAAGACACATAATTTAAATTATACTTTTAGTACCTGTTCTTTTAGGCTTTATATACATGTTATGAAAACTTGAATACGAGTTATAGTTAAGTCTGCACACGCCACATAGCGACAAACAAAGGAACACGTATATTATAAAATAGATCTTTTTTGTCTTGTCGAAAAGATGATCAAAAATACATCTTTTCGTCGACTAAAATTAATTATGACTTTTAAAAGACATCTTTTAAAAAATGACTTTTTTTGTAGGTAGAAAAATATTCTTTTAGACATCTTTTAGCCTTGTCAGAAAGATAACTTAAAAAAGACATCTTTTCGTCTCGTCATCTTTTAATTTTCTGTGCTAAGACAATCTGGGGATCGTCTTAATAAGTACAGTCTTAATAATGTGTATATATATAATTTTGAATTAAAAAATTAATTTTTGTTCTATTTATAGAAACGTAAAAAATGCGTTTCTTAAACCATGATTTAAAAAATGTTTCTGTTGAAACGTTTCTTATTGGTGCTTAACGGTTAAAAAATATTGGATACGTTTAGAAAACATTTATAAAACGAACATGTGCTACCTGGAATCCTATCATCTTAAATCACATTTACAGGAATTAGATTTTATATAATAATTAATCTAGACTCACGACAGCAATCTCCTCGTTTACCCGTTATTCCACCGTTACCTCCATTACCGCCATTTTCATAATCACCTCCGGGCGTACCGGACATACCGGGTGTACCGGGCGTACCCGGAAAACCGGGAGTACCCGGAAAACCGGGTGTTCCGGGAGTACCGGGAGTACCGGGAGTACCGGGAGTACCGGACGTACCGGGCGTACCAGATGTACCGGGCTTGCCAGGCCTACCAGGAGTAAAAATCGTATCAGGTGCACCGTTTCTAGTGGCATTGCTAAAAGTATTAATAATATTATTGATATCGATGTTCGTTGTTATGTTGGTTGTCCTTAGTCCGTCATTGGCAGGACCACAATTTCCCGATACGCATTCCGTCTCATATTCCGTAATAATCTGATGTCTGTGCTTGGTTCTTTTCGTGCAGTAACTGCACTTCTTCTCGCAATCATCATGTTCCGAATGATGGTCGCATTTTTTTAGACACGTTTCCAAACAATGTGTGGGATCTGCGAAATTTTATCGCTTATCGTTGTTTACAGCCACAATATGTTTCATACGCGAAGAAAATAACATCATTTACATAGATAATTAAAGCGCAATTAATCATATAAGAATAGTGATCGTCGCGATATTTCTTGTATTTATCCGTTGCACAACAGGCACGTTAATGATCAACCATATTACGCAATTACATCTGTGTTACGTTGTAAGAGATCCAGTAATTTTAATTTAATACCATCGTCTATCTGTCTGAATGATCGTGTATAACAGATGTAGTTGCGTAATACGTTCGAACGAAGGCTTCTAAAGCAGACACGCAAATTCCTGTGTGTTTATTTCGATTGTTATAAAGATTGAATCTACCATTTTCCGAGAGCCCATCTCCGTGGCCGTTATGATGATGCCTCTTCGGCCTCATTAAACACTTGAGATATTTCTTGTAATCCGGATTCCGGCATTCGTCATGCACCTTCTGATCCTCGATGATGCCTTCTTGTTCGGTGACCCTAGTTTCGGGGTTTTCGTGCGATGCGTGCACGCTTAGAGCAGCGAGAAGATACACGACGAGCAAATGCGTCACTTCCATAGTGTCGAGATTTCTTAACAAAGTAATCGGGCGAGATGAGCGACGCAACCCTTTATACCTTAAGTCGGGGCGGCGGGGTTAATGACCACCGGAGAGTTTGCGCTGTCAAAGTCTTAGTTAGAGGCGTGTTTGCATCGCACGCATTCTCGTAAAGATACGTCGTCGCATGTATGGCTAATATATTAACGCGTAAATTGTTATCTACCTCCTGACAACGTTAGAGTGCAACGTCAAATTTGCACTGCTTATCGGCGTTCTCCGCTATGGAGCTTCTTCGAAACCCGCAATCGACCATGCGTTTGTATGCAGCGGGCTGTATTCACGGCGTAACGAAGGCAGAGGATGTAAAACGCCTACATATTTTGTCATAATGATTATTAATTAGCCTCTAAACGTCTTCAGATATAATAAAATTTAAGATATGATCGGAGATGATCGAATCACAATAGAACGTCTAACAATAAAAAGTTATCCCAGGTAGCACATGTCCGTTTTATAAACATTTTCTAAACGTATCCAATATTTTTTAACCGTCAAGCACCAATAAGAAACGGTTCAACAGAAACATTTTTTAAATCATGGTTTAAGAAACGCATTTTTTACGTTTCTATAAATAGAACAAAAATTAATTTTTTAATTCAAAATTATATATATACACATTATTAAGACTGTACTTATTAAGACGATCCCCAGATCGTCTTAGCACAGAAAATTAAAAGATGACGAGACGAAAAGATGTCTTTTTTAAGTTATCTTTCTGACAAGGCTAAAAGATGTCTAAAAGAATATTTTTCTACCTACAAAAAAAGTCATTTTTTAAAAGATGTCTTTAAAAAGTCATAATTAATTTTAGTCGACAAAAAGATGTCTTTTTGATCATCTTTTCGACAAGACAAAAAAGATCTATTTTATAATATACGTGTTCCTTTATTTGTCGCTACGTGGCGTGTTCAGATTTAACTATAACTCGTATTCAAGTTTTCATAACATGTATATAAAGCCTAAAAAAAACAAGTACTAAAAGTATAATTTAAATTATGTCTTTTTTGTCAGTTTGACTTCTGATGTAATCTCGACAAGGGATTCAGAACATGATGAAAATAGATGGATTATATCCATATATGTATTATTTTATTGAATCTGTGAATAAATAAATTTTTCACAAATAAAGGAAAAAAACCGTATTCTGACAGTTTCTTAAACGTTTTTTTTTTTTTTTTGTTAGAAAATGACGTTTTCCTTAACGTTTTTTTTTAATTTAAACATTTTAACCAATCAGAAACGTTTTCAAAAGACGGTTCTAAAACGTTTCGCAAAAACATTTGTGAAACGTTTTTGAAACAAATATGTCTACTTGGGTATGTAACATATGTGTATGAGGATATTTTATATCGATGATGCTTTAAGGATAAATCTTTTAATGCTTCCCGATATTTTTAGCATCTTGTCTCAAGTTTCTTACTTGCAGCTTTCTTCCTTGTAATGCACTTCGAGTGCTATCTCGTACTCGTTTGTTCCGCAAACACATTTATTCAAAAACGTGTCATTATCGCATCCTGTGTATGCGTACTACCGCGTGAATTTTTTTCTTATGCACGCTGGAAGAAATTACATTGCTTGAATATGAACAAGCCCCGTTGTTTGCAATAAATTGTGCATTTTATAGACAAAAGCTAAATATTTTGAAAATCTAGTAGTATGTATATCAGAATACTTGAAACTTTAATATTTTGAATTCAAATAATCAATTTTTTCTTTTATTACAAACCGAACAATTATTATGCTCAATAGGTCAGTGACACTCGCTCTTATCGTAATCTGCTTGTGAGTTATAGATCAGGAAATACGCTATCACTTTCTTTATTTGTACTATTCATCGCGATAATATATGATAGTTACTCAAAAATAAATATGCTCATAAAATTTTAATTTATCTTATTCTACAGAAATTTTTTATCATTTATAAATAAAAATTGTATTATTATTTATTTAATTATTTGAAAAAATTAATAATTACATAAGGCAAAGAAACCAAAATAAAACAGAAAATCGGCAAATAAGAGCGTAGAAGAATGTGGCACAAATAAATCTTCAAATTTTTTAAAAGAAAAAGACATTTAATCAATTCTTAATATCTGTTTTCATTTTAAATAATAATCATAATTAGATTTTTTCGAGACTAGTATCCGTTTTTTTGTCCTACTATTTAGTACTGTTATTTACTGACACCGCTCCCACCCCTTCACGAGTCATCGCGACTCGCTTTAATAGGTCAGACAATTATAAAATCTTTCACGCTTGTGTTCACGTACGTTCACGATTTACAAAGTTTCTTCCGGTCATGGAGATTTCCATTCAAGGGAGAGTACCGCTACCAGACTACTTATACAGAGTCATTACCGAAAAGGATAACATCAAAAGATGGCGTCAAAATATGAATTAACCCACTTTTGGTTCTCTAGTATTTGAATCTCTAATTATATTGTAGATTTTTATTATTAAATGATATTATTAAATGACATTACGCGCGGATGTACAGTCATTTATAACTTTCACTTTTGCAAAGATTAAAGATATGGCATTGCTTATACGATGAACATATGTATTTTGCAGAGAAATTTCATTTATAATATGATGATTACAAGCAAACCAGAAGTAGATGAAGCCGTTGCAGACTTTCTAAACGCCCTGTATACAAACGATTCCTTGATGGTAGGGGGTATCACCGGTCTCTCTCTCTCTCTCTCTCCCTCTCCCTCTCTCTCTCTCTCTCTTTGTCTCTCTCGCTAAGCTCATCGTGTGTGTCCGAGAGACATACAATGGCCGCCGTGAGCCAACGTGCTGCGCGTCTCGAGTATTAATCGTCCTCAATTTTCCCGTCTTAATTTGCCGACTGAAAGACGCCCACGAAAAAAAAATGTACAAAGCTCCGCCGCGGTGGAACCATTCGGCGCGAGTCCGTTCGACAGCGTGTTCCGATGAACGACGCCCGCGTCGTCCTGACGTATCGTCATCGCGTACGCTCCTCGACGAAAACACAGTGGCCGTCGACACGCGACCGATTGCATACGGGTGGTGCACTGCGTCGTTGGAACGCGGTTGCTAAACCTTCGCGAAGACTTGGACGACAATCGAGGCGAACGTTGCGTATCAATATTGTGCTACGCTGGTATTCATATAGTGCGCGTCCTGAAATAGAGGTGTTTATCTGTTAGAGCAGTGCATTCATGTCCCCTGGTGTTGTTATGTATCCTGTGCGTATCGCTCGCTCGAGGAAGGTAATTTGTATTTTTAATCTTATAATGCAGTGTTGGGTGTAAAAGTCCAAAATATAACGGAAATATGTACCACAATAAATATATGTATCCGTGAAAACCTTGTCTGTGTATCTTTTTTGATGGAATTTTCGAAAAAAAATTGGCGCGTATATTTTTTTTTTTTTTTTTTTTTTAATACTGTCACATCAAAATCTGACGAGATCGAAACGTGTATTAAGGATGTTTAGTACCTATTTTTAAAAATATAGGAATTTAATAAAATTTGCACAGATTGTTCTGATACATGTTCAGAGACTTATAAAAAAACCTGGAGTTGATTCACTGAAGCAATCAAAAGTTATAAGGATTTTAATTTGCAATGAATTTACCCGTCAATATTATTATAAATATAAATACTTTGTGGATCTAATTAAAAGTAAAAGTATTAATATAATTATAAATATAATTATTTATGTAAATAAGTATAAATATAATTATTTCTGTCCTTTTTAGCCGTTAAATTGATACGATTACAGATTTTCTATCTTATAAAAAACCTGTGATCGTGTTGATTTAAGACCTAAAATAGATAGAAATAATAATAGGAATTTATTCAAAATTTACAAAAGTATAGTTTAAATATAGAGGAAATATTTGATCACATAATTTTGGTCAAGTACTGAATAGTTCAAAAGATAATGAATATAATTTTCTCAATTTCGTCCTATTATCCGAGACGACATATTATTTATTGTGAAAACGTGGCAACATAGCATTCAGCTGGGCCTTTTTTTGACATTTTAAATACCCTATCTTTTCATCTGAAGAAGCCTTATATACAAACGTGTAAGCGAGAAGCGACTAGGCCTCATATGTCAATTTGAAATTTGATCAACTTATGAAAAATTACCATGTTGCCACATTTCTTTCTTCTCAGAGAAATGACAAATTATTAAATTTATCAAAGAAATAGTTAAAAATCTTCTATATTTTGTCATTATTCACTATTATAATATTTATTCTGACATTTTAAATTACTCTGTACGAGTAAATTTTTTTATTTTTATAATTCAAATTTTATGCTATAATGTTAGAATAGAGGTACCGTCAATGATAAAAATTTCTCATTATAATTTAAGAAACACGAGAATTCTCCGAAAAAAAGCAACAGAAGTTAGAAAATACATTTCTACATTCTAGCTATGAATAAATAATAAGATTTTATGCAATCTTTATTATAATTATATATTAAGATATATGAGAAAAGTATATATTCGTCAATTTCGACTACTTTTTGCTTCGATTGTAAGTACTAAACATCCTTAAATATTGAAAATTTCCAAGATATGACAGTTGAAAAATTCTGCATAAACGTTTCGTTCATTCATCTCCCTCCTACGTAGATAATTCGCCCAATCTAGCTGGATTAACACGCTTTAAACTGATGATATACTGTCGTTACGCTTTATTCACTGTTATGTCTATGAAGCTTATCGTTGATGAATGCATATAGTAGCATATATTTCCATGAAAAAGTGAAATCATTGAATTACACATACACATTAGACGTTTTAATAGTATGCTTTTCCTGCGGTTAAGTGGGAAGGATTATTCCGATAGATAAGTTGACTTATGTCAGTGTAAAAGAATATGCAGTCAATTATTCGGTTGAATTTCCGCCAGTCTAGATTTTTACGCGTTTTATTCAAATTTCCCTTGATGCAAAATATACGTAACTTGTTCTTTCTTAAAAATAAGTTTTAATTTGCGTCTATTTTGAATCAAATATAGCGGCTGAGAAAAAATATTCTTTCAAAGTTGTTTGAAATTATTCGAGCGTAGAAACAACACTTTCGTTTTTCGCGGGGAAATCTAATTGCTCGACTGCGTAGAGTGTATGAAAAGCGTTGCAAGTCGAGAAAGTCGATGTTTGCGCAATAAACATCCGTCAGCTTGTAACTATAACACTGATGATTCGAAGGAAACTGATCGTATGGAGTGATATTTAATTAACAGTAACTTTACTAATAATAATTACTTAACTTCTTAACTACTTAATATTAATAAACCCGTAATTGGATTAAATATATTTAAAGAATCGCACAAATTATGGAGTAAAGATTCAGTTATTACGTATACAAGCAATTACAAGAAAAATATAAATCTATTTTTTCAACTGTTAGCAAAATAAATAAAATCAAGAAATTCATATATACACCCAAAAAAATAGATTAATATTAATATTAATATTTCATTTTATACAGACAACGAATTAGAGAAAATATATGCCAGTGCTATGGCATATATTTCGTATTCGATGTTTAAGAATCGTCTATTCTGATGTATTTATGATTCGGCTGCCCCGAAGAAGAGACAATGGCAGCGAAAGCAGAGGAGACTTGCTCGCTTCCAACAGGGTCTCCTTGGTACGGCAAGATTTTCGAGTGTTGGAAGAATCGGAGCCGAGTTAGTCCCGCGAGAATCGAGCTGCCCGATTGCGATTTCTTCATCGTGGCACCGCGACGTACGCTACGTGTTCTCAAGCCGTCCCTAAAGAGCGGCTGGTATTACGAGAGCACAACGATCGACCGACCGGAATCGGTAAACGACAATTTCTTCGCCCGATGGACCAGGAGGCCGCATCCATCCGGCAACTGCAGATGCTCCTTCCGTCAATCTATCGGCGCGTTGAGTACGACCGAGGAGCGAATCATATCCGCGGAATTGAATCGCATCCGAACGAGTCTTTGCGAGGGCGAGAAGAACGCGCGCGACATCGAGGAACTGGAGCAAAAAGTTTCGGTGAATCTACAAAAATTGCGGGACACCGCGGTCGCTGATCACATAAATGAGGCGAACGAAACGACGGTGCCTTCGATGCTAACGGATCGCCAGTCGTTCGAGCAAAATACGAAGCAACAAATCGTTAAAGATTTAGAAAGGTAAGTTAATCGATCTAGGAAATAATGAATAAGAATTGGAATATATGAGAGATTTTATCGCTTTTTTTATAAACATTTTCACAATAATGTAATATCACGTAAAATATATATATTGTCTTGTATTATGTAGTTGTATAGTATGTACTGAAAATTCTTTCTTCTTCTTAGTCTCTCATTTCTCTCTTATACATACTATTTAATACTAGTTTATACGTTGTAATGACTAATATAAATTGTATCAGGTACATCAATACGCTTCTAGAAGAAGTACTCGATGACACCGTTAAACATGTAACTGGAATAGAAAAGAATGGTGTTCAACATCCTTGGCAACAAACAAAAAATAATTTGAAATCACAGTCTGATAAATCCAAAGACGATTCTTTCATCGATATTAATTCCAGTCTTCCAATAGATAAGACGCAAGAGCGATGGAGCGCAGAAAATGAATGTAAAAAACAATTCGCCCGAGTTTCGGTAGGCGAGGGTTATGTGAATCCCGCTTTTGTTGGTTCGACAGACGAACTAGCTTCTTTAGACTTTGATCATTCTGCAAGAAAGCGTGGTAAGCGATAGATTTATAAACAATAAGATTATTTATTATAGTAGATAGATTGTATTCCTTTTATAAGATTCGTTTCGTAACAATGTAAAACATTTTTTTATTGGATTTTTTTATATTTTTAATATTATATTTTATATATTTTATATATTTTTTATATTTATATATGTATATTGTTTTTCACGGAACAGCTGATTTGTATTTTGGAATACCGGTAAATACCGAGAGCATTGCTTCGGAAAAATTAGACTGCGTGGATTCCGGAATAAACAGCGTAGAAACGATAGAATTTCAATTACTCGATCAAGAACCCAGTTTCGAGCAGTCTCTTTTACAAATTATCGATGAAAAATTAGGAAGAGGTCCTCTGACGAGTAACTTGGAGGAGGATAATCCTGAGAAAAATTTGCAAAAAATGATTTCCAAAGTCAATTCTCAGGAAACTACGCAAACTTCCAACCTTGAAATATTACCAACTGGTCCTGACAAAGTGGAGCATCAGGAGAATACCATCAACGCAGAAACTAATTTCGAGAAACTACGCTTGGAATTTCAAAGTAACGGCACGCCTTTGAACGATGAAACTCGATCGAAACTCTGTGCGAAATTAACGGAAAGCACTTCTATCGAGCTCAAGGAATATAGAAAGGAATGGACGGAGTTCGATAGTATTTCTTCACAAGTAAATACTCGTCGAAGTCTTCGCGATTCGATAACGTTCCGAAGGAACAGAAAACCAACCATAGTCTTTCTACACGGCTTCGGTTCCTCGGCAGAGATCTTTGAACATCAGCTCCAGTATTTCTCTTCTCTTGGTTATCCTTGCATCGCTCCCGATATGCTCGGACACGGTATGAGTTCAGCGCCTGGACGGTCTAGAGATTATCATTTTGGCAAATTACTCAAAGACTTAGACGCTGTCCTACATCATTACGCTTTTAAGTCAGGGGAAAAGTGTGTTTTGGTGGCACATAATTACGGGTAAGTTGCTGTTCGTTTAAAAGCAAGCTATAAGCTGTTTATGTTTGAAAAAATAACACAGGATTACAAAATTTTGGATTTTGCCAGACCCACGAACCAGAGTAGTCATTTCCCATGCAATTTTTTGCGCCGAATCCAAAAATCGTAGCAGAATTGCTGGCAACATTCGACTACCTATAAAAACTACGACAAATTTTTTCGAGCATTGGCACAAATTTCACAGTAAAATGCTGTTTTTCGCCTTTCGAAAACTTTTTGGTTTTTCCCGATCCGATTCTTTTTCGCTGAGATACAGCAATTTGAATTTTACGATTTCTCAACTAACAAGTAAAGCAATCGTAAGTGGAGGTTGGTTTCTACGTTTCAGCAAGAAATACGTCATAAATAAAAAAAATGTGGGTCAGTTAGAAGGTTTACATTTAGGTTAGAATATCTCGAAAACCTGACCTGATAGAGCAATTCTGCTACGATTTTTGGATTCAGCGCAAAAAAATGCATGGGAAATGACTACTGTACTTCGTGGGTCTGAAAATTGTAGGCCTGTGTAATTTAAAAAAAAATAGAGATAAAAATTGTTTTCAGATAAATTATAAAATCTGTGTACAAATTTGTTCCAGATGCAGCTTCGCTACGGCATTAGCTTGTAAATACGACAGCAATATTCATCAGCTCGTATTAATATCGGGCGGTGGTCCGACTCCTCTGGCCCCGCCGAGCACGGAATGCGCAGGGCATTGCTGTCTTAGGGCGATTCTTGCACCTTTTTTAATGTGCGGTCTTCACCGAGATATACTATATTCCGCGCGAGGCCGTCAGCATCCTTATTGCGGTCACGAATCGATGGAACAGTGGCCTTCCCACATGAAATACGTATTGAACGGCATGATCTGGCCGCAAGGTGACTACGCTTTTCACAGGAAGATATGCACCCCGACACTTTTAGTGCACGGATTAAAAGACAATAAAGTTTCACTGGTGCAGGAGTGTCAAATGGAAAGGGTAAGTTTATATTACGATTGATTAATCCTTATCCGCGTAATTAATATACATATATAAACAATAGAGATATATTAAATGACATAAAATGTTTTTTACGTATCAACCATTTGTTTTGTTGTCAGAACAATACAATATTAAATTAATGTTTTATTTCGAATTTTTCAGACGATGATGAAAGCTTTTCTCGAAGCTATTCCAATGGCTGGTCATAGCCCGATGACTGAATGTCCTCAGCAGCTGAATCATATGATACATTGTTTTATAGACTTGTGGAAAAACAAAAAATGGCAACAATGATATTATATGATAATTCCATGTAGAAATAATTACCTAAAAATTTGTATAATATTGAAATTGCATCGGCCGACAATGAGTCGATCAACAGACTTTTTATCAAATATTATAGTTAAATATAATATAAAGTTTGCATATATTTTAAATGAAGGGGAAATTAGGCAATATTATGATTTAAGAAGATTCAATTCAGTCGAACGATAAAATAAATCGATACAATTCGAGCGGCCTTGTAAATGTGCCAAAATTTTTATTAAAAAATAAATACGGAATGTCTTATTCGTCTCGATCACTTGAAATAACTTGGAATTATTTGGAAATTTTTTTCTTTATAACAATGATATGTATTTGATTTAATTTTAAATTTGAATTTTTAATGTATCTGAAAAATTGTCGTTAAAAGTAACATTAAAATAAAATGTATAAATCTTATTTAAATTAAGTAATTTTTACTCGAAATTTATTTCATTACCATGCCAAATAAAAAAAAGTTATTCAAAGTGATCTAACAAATATTGTGTGAACAGAGGCTATGGAATAGCATATAGACCAAAGATCATTTATATATATCGTTATTTCATAGACAGTATTTTTTAATATATAAGTTATTTGTTTTTACAAATAAAATTGTATACAGCTGATTATATTGTTACAGTAATTGTTATTTATAACCAAGTTTAACATTTAGACATTAAATAAAATCAGTCCATGATGTACGCAAGTACGAGCGCGTTTGATATTATTATCAATTATTCAGTAACTTTTGGTTAAGTGGATTCTCAGTTGATTTTGTCCACTCTTTCCTAAGTATCTGTTTCAACTGACTCAATCTCAAGGTAGGATTTTGTTCTTTAATTATCGGCATCATTTTTTCCTCGAAGCTCGCATATGCGGCTTTCATCCGTTTCTCCGGATGTCGGTCAATTTCGGGATCTTTTGTACTGAAAATAAAATGATGCAAATCGAGATAAGGAAAAAGTTAATTAAATGCGACTCTTATATATAGCTATTGCATATATGCATTATCGATTTTTCGATAAAACTTTCAATATATATAACTACTGCAGTTATACATTTAAGATAAACTTTTAATAGAACATTTTTGATATTTTATTAATTGTATTCTAATAGCTTGAAAATAATTACCTTAAGATAGATATAGCTTCATCTATACCGTGAGCTGTTTCACCTTCCAAAGTTAATCTATTTAAGTTTTCTTCAATCGGTTTCTCCTCCTCTTTCTTCATGGCCACTTGATTTCGTTTTTCAGTGATAGCAACAATTTCAGCTCTAGTAACTTTGGCCGCTGGTTGTTTACCACCGACTTTTATATTTGCCATTTCTTTTTCAAGTAAAGCTTTAGCTTCTGCCTTTTTTTCTAATTGTTGTTGACGTTTCTTCTCAAGTTCTTCCTGCATATATAATAAAGTGTATATTATATTTCTTGTTTTTTTTTTTTATTTGTTTCTTTTTTTCAGTAATCTTAAAAAATTAATATTTCTTTATAATAACTCTAAGACGTACTTGTTTTTGTTTTTTCTTCAACAGCTGTTTGTCATTGTCTTCCCAGGCCTTATCTTCAGCTTCCATTGCTTTTTTTATACTTTCGGCTTCTTTAGCTGCCGCTTTTCTAGCTCGGGCGGCAACCGCCTTACTATTCTCACCCACGAATTTCTTCGGCATATTGATCTGTGATATGCAAATCTTGAAAGTTATCGTGATTCTTTTATGACATGTTTTATTTCCGTGCATTTTTGAAAATAGCGGGCGAACGTAGAGATTACTGTATATGAGTTGGTAAGAGTCGCGCATGCGCGAAATCACTGTGAAAGCTGTTAAGATTCAGGTTAAGAGACACCGAAATGATTTACGTTTCAAAGTTATAAACGACATATAAAACCTGTACAAGTGTATTCGACTTTAATAGATAAGCGACAGTTGTGGTAGCAAAAATTCATATGGTTACACGATTGAATAAAAACGGCTGTAAAATTTATTTAACTGTCACGCGTGAAATGTCGAAACAACGATCTGCGAAAAATGACAAGATACGGAAGGAAGCGACCGCCGATGTGAGTAATTGTTTTGACATAAAGCTCACCGGTTCCTTGTTTGCAGGATATACGATCACCTATTGCGAAAATAATGTGACATTTTCTATTAGACACTGTAGCATCTCTGGCACTTCAGTATCAGTATAAAAGTGACTAGACTCACTTCTACCAACCGTACAGCTAAAGCTCACTATTACAGTATAGTTTGAAAGTTACAGATGTAATATTGGACAAAGTATCGCGCGTAGGAGGAATGTTTCCGTACACATAGTATATGATTGGACAAAAGCAAAATCAATCATTTCTTTGTCGTATATTTTTAGCGCAACTTTCTATTCGTAGCGATTTTGAGACACATTATTAAGAACAATTGGAGATAAAAATTCTATCAAATAATATCAAAATATTTAGTTAACATTTTCTTAGAAAGATAATTTTTTAACGAGAAGCGTAGACATTTCATTATTTCATCAATTTGTTTAAATTTGAGACTTCTGGCCCTTTGGATCATACAAGACAAGATAACGCTAGGAAATAATATGTAACACACATGTTTGACCAATCAACTTTTCTCTTTTCTAAAAATAATATAAACGTAACGAAAGGTGTTATATTGATAATAGCTTTATTGTTATACGTCTAGGGTGTCATATTGTCTTCATTTGTTAATACATCGTTTTGCAGAATCATCAATCTACGGGACCTGTGGTCTTAAATAAGGATGGAAATGTAACAATAAAAATTCAGGCTAAACCCGGAGCAAAATGTAACAATGTAACCGGTAATAAAAAATATCATTCAATAATTTTTTGTTTATTACAAAGAAAATTATTCATTCCTTTTTTGTAAAAAAAAAAAAAAGGATTTCTTTTAACAGAAATAATGATTGTTAAATATTACAAATAAATATTTATAGATATTTCCGACGAAGCAGTAGGCATTGCAATCTCAGCCCCGCCAATGGAAGGCGAAGCAAATGCCGAACTGGTTAAGTATTTAGCTTCGATTTTTGAACTAAGAAAATCCGACGTAACTTTGGACCGTGTAAGTATTTAATCCAGTGGTTTCGAGATGATTTCATTAATATCTGAATGTTAAAATTATATGTTAACTTTTTTGTTTTCTGTTTTCTCTTCATCAGGGATCTCGAAGCCGGCAAAAAGTAGTTATAGTATCGGGAATTACAACAGATCAGGTTTTGGCAAAATTGAAAGAAGAAATGAGCAATTGAAGTTTTCCTTTACTGCATAAAAAGCTTTTCTTGTCATTAAATGTTTTTTCCTAATTAAAATATGTATAAATTTTTAAGTGTATACATTTTTATATGTATAAATTATTTATAAATACATTTTAAGCTGTCTTATTTTTATTTTATGTTACTTATTTTCTGTATATTTCTATGTGTTGTGTGAACGCCAATTATTTTTTTTACAATATTATACAATTTATCATTTACATTTCTGCGTCTCTCCATGAAGATAATTGATAGAGTTAATATATGTCAGTATTCATAAAATTTAATGTGTACATTAAAGTTTTTTTAGCAACTATATATATATATTTGCACCAAATTCAACATTTCCAAAAATCATCACCGATTCTTTAGAATGTTCTTTTAAATTTTTAATTTTATACGAGAGTTGCTGTGACTAGCAATACGAGAATCGGTGAAAATTTTTGTTGGATTTGATTTATTAAACGCATGTGTGCGTGCCCCCCCCCCCCTGTTGTGATCATAGAAAATTAGTACCTTTAATCAAGATACTATATTTGTTGATAAAATAATTCGATATATCTATAAATAGATACATCGCTTTCATTCTTGTATTTCGAAAGCTTTGTCGTCGAGCCAAGGTCGGAAGATGGGTAGCGTCGATGGGTAATGGGCGCCCCGTTTGGATGGCGCGGTACCAGCTGGTGCACCCTCCGGCCTCAACGGATACGTAGCCAGTACGATTGGAATTTGCAACTTGATCTCTTTGTCCAAACTCTTGGGACTTATGACGAACTGCGAGAAATATTTATTATAAGCGGATCTTACGTGTCCTCGCGGAAATGCTTCCGTTTCTGACAATAAATGTTTTTCCTTTTTTTATTACGTCTCTAGAAATATATATTTTTCTCAACACTCACGTAAACGTGATAAAGAACGTTGATCAAATGACACCCTCGCAAATTCGTCGGCGGCAAAGGAGGAACGTACATTTGTTCGTTCAACCATTCTTCGCCTTCCCCAGGTCGAATTTTTCCCCTCGAGACGCTTGCCAGCTCCCTGGTCTCGCTAGCGAGCACTTTACCCCGACACAAATATTGTATCGTTTCGGTGAGCGACGCCTTGGTCGATTTCATTGTCACCTGTTAATTCGAGTTATCAAAGAGACTTTTCGAGCGCTTTCTTTAGTATGTTATCTCAAAATTGTGGAAAATATCAAAATTACACTCGTTAATTACGGCGTATACCTTACTGCGATTGCTGACAGTCGCAGAAATACCGATTGTTTCCCCAGGTACATAGCCACCCCGATCTAGACTCACTCTGCAGAATACAGGGCCGCCCGATACGCAAGAGACACCCACACGCTGTTCGACCTCTTGCCTCGCAGGTTGCTGCTCGTTACGAAAATATCTTATTTATATTTAGATTTTTTTCTTTAATAAGTCAAACGATTGCTAAACGATATGTCTTATATTTTTATGGCTAAACAATGGCCGTCAATGAATGTTGCCTCTGCCTACGTAAAAAATTTTTCTTGCGCAATTTTCTAGAAATGCAAATGCTTGCTGCCGGAAAATATAGGTGATGATTTCATCACGCATTATTATTACGTTGCAACAAGACAAATCATATGCAAACAGAAACGCTTCGCATTTTATCATTTTTGACGTTTAAATATATCTGTGAATTAAATACATTATATCGAATATATACTCTCTTTAAATTCTTTGCCACGCCTCAAGTTATTTGCAACGCTTTCCTCACGGGTTGATGACCAGTATTTGGAACTCGGTTATGGTAATGCAAATTGGGTATTCATTTAATCGCGTGCGTGAAACACTTTCCTTGTTCTTAATCGATTTCGTAAAGCTTGGGTGTACATGATGATTTTTTTCATCAAAGCTACTTTCCATCGATTAAGAAGCGAAAATATTTCATTGTCGAAAAGATAATTGACATATTGAAATTCGAGATATATATATGTTTGAATAAATTAAATCTGCAAAATATTAATTCGTTCATAATCGTAATGCAAACGCTCACCGCTAATATCGGAGGCTCCAGATTTAAATCGATAGGATTCATAACGATGAAAACCTGTTGATTTTTATGCGTAAGTCCACCTGGCTCACGAAGAGCCGCTTTACAATAATATTGCACCCATCCGTGTTTTCCGAGAAAAGTAGAAGGTAGACCCAATGGTAAACCCAATTTGAAGGGAAAGCTATGTATTCCCGGCGATAGCAATGACGGCCCTTCGCCTGTGCGAAATCATGTCGTCATTAAAAAAAAAAAAAAAAAAAACATAAAGTTATTAAATCTTTAATTTTTGATTGAAGCTAATATAATTATAAATAATATATATTTTTAATAAATATATATACGTATATTTTTAATTATAGAATTGTAAATTATTATAAAAAGATTCTTTTTGTGTTATTATTATACGATGCATACATATAGAAATAAATTCATATTGTATATGTCATTTATAAAGAGAGAAATGTATTTTGATAAAAGGTAAGAAAATTAATATTAATTTAAATGGCATATGATTATTAAATTATCTATATATGCCATGCAATTTGAAGTAATTAATTCACCTGGTTCGCCCAGCAGTCGCATGCGAAAATCGATGTAATTCTCTTTGTCGTAAACTCTTTCTGCACGTTGACTGCGTACCCGAACTACACCTTCTCCCACAACATGAAAATGAAGTCCCGAAACACTACGGTATACAATAATGTACCTCTATATTATTAATTTGCGTTACCCGCTTGAGATGGTTCAATTTAACATCGTACCATAGAAAAAAAAAAATTTCTGACGTACGCATACTTGTTTTAAGGCATAATAATTAATATAAATTCTTCTGATTTTTTTAAACATTACTTACTAAGCCTCATCGTCCAGTTCTATGAGAACACGACCGGACAGGAAGTGTCCAGGAAAATACAGTAGATTCGTGTTATCGAAAAGTATTAAGAACTTGCTGAGCTTCCTCGTCATCCTGCCGCCGAGAGGAACACTTTTTCAGCTATGTTTACAGAGACTGACGGTTCGTGCTGGCGTTTACGTCACCGCGGCTTCACGCTCACTGAATGCACATCAAGGTACGCGCAAGGAACAACCTTTTTTTCCATTCGCTATCTCATGATGCGAGGTGAGAATCACTGGCTTGTATCGTATCAGCACGTTCGTAGCATGTGGCACGCGTCTCTCCCTCTCGTTTCTTCCTCTCTTTCCTTTTCTCTCTTTCACAATCTCTTTTGCGTGCTAGCGAATTATGGTACCAGTTATGCCACGATGCACCTCATCATCGCATTTTTGCTCGTTTGAAAATAGCGGCACATTCCGCACGCGTTCTCCGCACTTTTCACGATCGCTAGACGATCGAGCGAAGGATTGATGAGCACCAACTCGCGATACCAATCACCTCACTGTCGCCCACCGCGAACCTTCTTCCTGTCACCTTTTCGCAGTGGTCGGCTCCTTCTTGCCCATTCTTGGAGACGCGCTCACTTTCGCTCCCTACCTCCTGCCTGGCTGCTTCTCTTCCACCTCCAGTTTCTTTCCGACTAGCCTCTCTCATCTGGTCTCTCACCTGATTGATTGATACTTTTTGTATTAGCTAACATTGAATATTTATTTGTGGCATTCCATGTTATTTAAATCGCGTTAAGGTTTTGTTTATTGATAAAAACGTAATATTGAAGCGATGAGGCTTGGTAAGTGTAGGAAAGATCGCGATAGTGGGAAAACGAGATCTATTTCTATTTCTAATAAATTTAGTTTTAGCAGATATATTAACATAAATTTATATAATATTTATTGAATCAATAAATATCTGTTTGAAAAAAAAAAAATCAATAATTATTTCTCTATTTATCTGATAATTTTCTTATAATTATAATGTACGCAAATATACACATGTATATATAAATACATAAAAAGGGGAAACTAAAAATCAAAATTACGTCTCAAGTGTCAAGTTCTGTTTTTCTTCTATCTAATAATCATAATCTTTAAAACTGAATAATATTAAGAAATTTCTGTTTTTATAAAATTTTTATTTTTCTTCTTTTTCTTTATTTTTATATCTATTGTAAAGAATTTTATTTATATTTATAACAGCTACCTCGTTAGATATTCAATTATAAAGAAACAAATATAAATCAAAGAGAATTCATTTGCAAAATATTTTGCATAAGTATGATTATTTACAAATTGCGATTTCTACGAGCATGTGCACACACCCACCCACCCACCCACACACACACACACACACACACACACACACACACACACACACACATGTAGAAAAGTTCTGACAACTCTCAAGCTTGATTCGCACTAAATTGAAAATGAAAACATTGCACGTGTGCAACGCCGCGTAGCGGTCGTCAAGTTATCGATTCCTTTTCCTTTTAAAAGTGGTTATGTTAACTGGTGTCTATGATACACGCAAATACATATACATTTTTATATGTTTAGTAAGTTTATTGTTATTTATTTTATCGATAAAAAAAAGTTATTAAAATTCTCGGCGTGACACAATCTGATTGTATAGTCATTTAATGACTTATACTGCACGTCTAAGCTTCAAATTGTTTGTATAAACTCCTCTGGCAATATGGAAAACAAAGTAATTAATCAAAAGGAATATTTGAAGAAATACATGTCTTTAGGCGATACAAATGAAAAAAAGAAGAATAAGAAGAAGAAGAAACTCAAAACGGGAGGAAAAACGTAAGAATCAATCCAGAAATATTCTGTATTAGTGATAAATGTTATACATTGAGGTTATGTTTAGGTTAGATTTACCTAGATTAGATTAACTATCACATGCATTTGTAACACAATTTAAGAAGACAGAGGCAGATTTTAATCAAAATAAGGCATATATACTCATGTTCATGCTATTTATGTCTGAATTATCATTTTTTATATGTGATTATTGCATGTTATTCTTTGAATTAAATTTAATGAATAAAGTCTTTTTTCTGGCGCAATAGAGTTTTTCATAATTTTTTAGTGTAAAATTGTTATAAAAGTTTAATCAATCTCAAAATATATATATATATGTCTACTTTTCTATTTTCGTCATATTTTTTGGTTTCGATTGTATACAAATATAGCAATTACACAGAATTAAATCAAGCTATAGTTTTGAAATTGAGAATTTTCCAATTTCTTACATTACGCAATATAAAGTTTATAAAACTCTCTCTCTCTTTCTGGTATTTGCATTTTTTTTTCTTTTTTAATTTTTCACTTAATGATACAATGGTTATATATATCCTTGCAGAGTAAAAATTATAGATGATGACATAGACTTGAAGAACATGCGCCCCATTGAAGAAGGTGAATTCGATATCCTTTTAGTTGGAGAAGATGCTCCTCAAATTGCTGGTATAATCGATGAACGTGGACCAGTTGATTTCACAGATAAAAGAAGATGGAAAATTATAACTGAGAACGAAGAAGGAGATTTGACTATTATCAATCGTACTACTAATAAGGAAAAAATAGTTCAAATGGATAAGATAAATGCCAATCAGAATAATAGTGATGATCTTGATTTGAGTCCATCTAGATTTAAAAATAAGAATGCAGATTTAAGTCCACGTAGAAAATCTAAAGATAAATCTAAAGATAGTGACTCAGATTTGAGTCCACCTAGATCTAAATATTCTAAAAATAAGAATGCAGATTTAAGTACATATAGAAAGTCTAAAGATAGTGACTCAGATTTGAGTCCACCTAGATCTAGGCATTCTAAGAATAAACATGCAGATTTAAGTCCACATAGAAAATCTAAAGCTAAATCTAA
The DNA here is from genome assembly GCF_047496725.1 of Anoplolepis gracilipes. Lineage (NCBI taxonomy): Eukaryota > Metazoa > Arthropoda > Insecta > Hymenoptera > Formicidae > Anoplolepis > Anoplolepis gracilipes. The sequence goes on along the minus strand of NC_132976.1, from coordinate 12,382,370 downwards.
AGATAGTGACTCAGATTTGAGTCCACCTAGATCTAAATATTCTAAAAATAAGAATGCAGATTTAAGTCCATATAGAAAATCTAAAGATAGTGACTCAGATTTGAGTCCACCTAGATCTAGGCATTCTAAGAATAAACATGCAGATTTAAGTCCACGTAAAAAATCTAAAGATAAATCTAAAGATAGTGACTCAGATCTGAGTCCACCTAGATCTAGACATTTTAAGAATAAGCATGCAGATTTAAGTCCACATAAAAAATTTAAAGATAAATCTAAAGATAATGACTCAGATTTGAGTCCACCTAGATCTAGGCAGTCTAAGAATAAGCATGCAGATTTAAGTCCACGTAGAAAATCTAAAGCTAATGACTCAGATTTGAGTCCACCTAGGCAGTCTAAGAATAATGATTCTGATTTGAGTCCACCTAGACAATCTAGAAATAACGACAATGATTCGGATTTAAGTCCACCCAGACAATTTAGAAATTTTGACTCTGATCTAAATCCACCTAGAAAAATTATGAAACATTCGATTCACAGTACATCTGAACGAAGCTATCGCAGTTCACGTAATAAAGATAGTGATTCAGATTTTAGTCCATCTAGAAAATACAAGCAGAATCTAGATACAGATTTGTATGAAAGTAGAAAAAATAAAAAAAGCAGAGATTCAGATGCAAGCACATCACGACGCAAAGAACATCGATCTCGAAAAGAGGATTCGCCATATTTCAGGTCGCGTAGAACCGACAGAGGACGCGATTATTATGATAAAAATTCATTTAGATCCAGCAGGGACGATGTATCGAGGTAAATTGACGATTTTAATTTTACCAAAATAAAACAATATAATTTCGATAAAAATTACAATCAAATATTATATATACTTTGTAATTTTTTGAATATTCATAGAAATAAATGTAATATTTTGAACAGGTCACACGCAAGTACAGTTAAGCAAAAAGAATATGAAGATCAAAATCGTAAATCGCACTCGGATACACGAGAGAAAAGGAAAAAATCGCGATGGGGCGAAGAAACAAATAATTTTGAAGGCGGACACGCGGAAAGTCATTCGAAAGATCGTGACAACCGGATGACAAAAACATTAGATGGAAAAACAGCGGGATTTCAAGCTGCGAAAGAATTGCGAGAAGAAATTGAGGCCCATAAACGACAAGACGCGGAGTTATTTAATAAGGTAATGCTCTTTGGTAAACACACACAGATTTAAAAAAGCAATTAATTTATTAATGGAGATAGTAAATATCAAATTATTTTCAGTTAAGTAACGAGCTCAGTGGAAAAGGACAAGCTACAATTGTACGTGACAAACAAACGGGAAGAAAGCGTAATTTGGAAGAAGAAGCAGCAAAAAACCGTGAACAACAAAAAAAGCAACAAGAGATGGATGAAAAGTATGCCAAATGGGGCAAAGGGTAAGCGATTTTTTTGTCATTATCGATTATTACATCTTATTAATATTTTCATCTTTCAATTGGAATACTTATACTTGACTTAAAATTTTCTTTACAAATTAATAAATGTTGATAAATACTCACTCCAATCTTTCATGACACATAATAATTTACGTTTTATTCTAGTTTGAAACAAATGGAGGATCGCGAGGAAAAATTAAAGAACGATTTACATGAGATTAATAAACCTTTAGCAAGGTACGCGGATGATGCTGATTTAGATAAAGAATTGAGGGAACAAGAGAGAGAAGGTGATCCCATGTTGCAGTACATAAAACAAAAGCAAATAAAAGAGGGAAAAAGAAAGCCAGGTATTTAGTTGGCGAAAATAATTCTATTATATATTTCAAAAAATCTATATTTCAAGTCTATATCATTTGATAATTTCAATTTTAGAACCGCTACAATATCAAGGTTCGTACGCGCCAAATCGATTCGGCATTAAACCTGGTTACCGATGGGACGGTGTCGATAGAAGTAACGGATATGAAAAGAAATGGTTCGAAACACAAAATGCAAAAGTAGCGCGACAAGAAGAAGCCTACAGATGGAGTACATCAGATATGTGATTACGTTCGCCCACAGCTACATATTATTATTATTATTATGACACGTATTTTCCATTTTCATTAATTGTTAATAAAAAAAAAAAAAAAAGATATTCACAAATGTATTTCGATATACATAAATTTTTTCTTTTACTTTCTCGACATGTAATTCCGTTATCGTTTCGAACGTAAAAAAGTTTGTATATCCCTTATCCGTAATATCTTTGCCCTTATCCTTATATATCCGTCACGAAATCGCTGTAACGTCGCGTAACGACCGAGATATATTAGCGTGCAGACCGTGAAGACCGCGAGAGATCGATATTCGTTCCAGAAAGCGAGAAGAACGGAGAGGCTGGCGCCGGTCTGGCAATTGTCTAGGCGAGCGAAATACCACTGTCTGTGCGAAATCGATCGTGCGCTTTTAAGGTCGCGGAGAATCCGCTCCGGATGACGGGCAGGGTATATACGCGGGGAGTATTGCGAGTGGCGGGCACACAATTTTTGACATAGTCATTGGCGGTGCGCGACCGGGACCGGATCGAAACGGCCCGCCGCGCCGCGCCGTTTTCTCCCGACACAAAGCGTGCCGTTTGCGATCTATATCGAGTAGTCCTTTACACGCCGAATCCTTTACGGAAGGACGACCGCCATAGGGCAACACCGAGGCTTGCGCTTTAGCTCCTATGTCTGCAAGCATGCCGCTCCGCGCCGGCCGAAAAAACGTGGCTAGAAACGTGGCGATCGCTTCCGCGTGCGTTTCTCCACGCGTGAGAAATCGGGAATTTTCCGCGGGGGCGAATATACATCCGCGCGATATATATATATATATATATATATATGTATATACATATGTATATATATATAATACGCGACTCTGTCTGTACAAGTCACTTGGTCGCCACGCGAGTAAGGGCAGGGTCGTAAGCGAGCGACGTCAGTACCGTTCGCGACGTCGGGGACAGGATTTCTCGTCTGCGTGCTCGTGATGTTTGACTTTCGGTGAGTCACGATCCGGCCGGTTGAATCTTCCGTCGAAGAGACAAGAACGTCAGATAGGACGTCGCCGGACGTCGCGTGACAACGAGACGCGTGAGAAAGCATTGGATTACTTTCGAGTGTGAAGGATTGTCTAGCAGGTGCCGGCGCCACGCGACCTGTGTCAGTAACCCCCGAATAAAACGGAAGGAAGATTAAGGGGTGGGAAAAGCAGGAGGGACGTGCCTGGCGAAATATATACCTACGCGCATACATAGATAACAGAAGAGAGAGAGAGAGAGAGAGGAGGAGAAAAAAAAGTGCAAGGTAGTTTTGAATAAAAATCGAATATTAATTAGTTAAAGATACAAAGGATATATTCTTAAATGCTTTAAAAAAATTATAACAAACTGTGACTAAAAAGGAGGATTCTTTGTCTTTCTTCATTAAAAAAAAGTAAAGACGATAATTTAAAAGTGTATTTAAAACATATAGTACAATTTTTATATATACAATTTTTGAGCAATAAAAACAAAAAGCGGGCGAGAAAGAGAAAAGGGTGGAACAGATAAGAAAAGAAATAAAAAAGGAGAACGAGGAAGAGATAAAAAAGCCAAAAGGGAGAAAATTTATACCTTTCCTCAGCCTTCCAAAGAAAAAGAACACAACTACCGTATATTGTTGCAAATTTGCTACGAATTGCTCTATTAATAATATATATATCAGTGGTAAAAAGTGGTACCTTAATACGATTTTTATTTGATAACACAATGTTAACGAGAGAACTCCAATAATACGGGCATTTCTCAACGACGTAATTTAGTCTAACATAAAAAAAAAAAAAAAAAAAAAAAAAAAAAACTTAGAAAAGAACAGACGAAGAGAGACATGGGGTGCAACACTAGCAAGGAGAGCGTTCAGCCGGCGGTGGAAGAGGGCAAAGAAGGCGATTCCGTCAAGAACGGGGGTGAGCGCGATCATCCCTTCTAATTTATTAATTGTACAAATATAATGTGTCGGCGATATGATTATATATTCAAACTTACATGCCATGCAATAAAGGCAATTTTATTTTGCGCACATTTCTGTTATTGTAACTTGCATGATGTTAATATCTTTGATGATGATTACATTACTGTCCGATGCTTTTTTATCGTTCTCTATTTTGTAGCATTATGAGTTTTTTAATCTCTATAGATTGCGGCTATACACACACACATACACACACACACACACACCGCAGAACTTCAACGTTGTTTATCTTGACAATGACAGAGTCTGCTTTGTTTCACGAGTGATAAATGTATGTCCTCTGTTCAATACATACACAGACATTTCGTTAGATCTTTCGAGCTGATTGCGTACACGCTTCAGTAATATCAACGCAATCAGTAGGGTCGACGGGACAAACGACTATTTTCTGCGTAATGAATGCATTCAGTGTGCGCGCAAAGTGATGGAAATATAGAAATTTTTGGTATTCGAGTAAAATTTTATTTTCCACATTCTCTATGAGATTCATATTTTGATTACTTTCCCTGTAGAAAATTTCCGATTGTTAGACATCATTAGAAGTGAATAGGAAGATAGGACACTCTACTCACCAAAATTAAGTAAAAACTCTTGGAATATATTCTATCCTCTTTAAATAATATCAATAAATTAGTCTTTTAGTTTAATTGAATATATAAATAATATTTTTTTGTAATATAAATATTAAAAAAAATAAAACCGAATTTTTTGTCTAAATGTCTCTCATTCAAATCAAAATTATATATATATGGTATATATGGATAATAAATTTAAAACACGCATTTTCTTTCTTTTTCGTATAATAAAAAGACAAAATTAATACAAAACGTGTGGACAATGCTTGAGAAAAGAAAAATATCAAAATATTAAATTTTCTTCTTAACTTCGTCGTACGACGTATTTTTAGTGAGAAAATTAATTGTTAATAAAAATAATAAACGTCACGATCTTGGCGAACGAAAAATGGGACGCTTGTGGAATGCAATGGGGATGTATCGAAAAACCGATGGAAGTACTGATCGCGTGATGTATGTCAAGGTTCAATCCTTCGTTTTCTACATCTACGAAAGTTCCCTTTTATAATCGAAAAATGTAGCGAGATAATGATGCCTGATTAAGGAAATTGAATGATAAAGTTAATAGGAAAAGGATATATAATAACTCTATCATTTATTAATAAAATTTATGCAAATCTCTTTGTGTGCGTGAAACATATTGCTTTTCATCGGCATTTAAATCATATTACATAATATTTATGTATCGAGTAATGGTATAATAATTGAATTTTCGAAGATAATAATGAATTATATTATACAATGAAAACGTGTAATATGATAATAATAAAGAACAAAGAGTGAATGTGTGATTATTAATTGATTATCGCACGTTCGAGAAGTTTTTTCAGAAGAATCTCTGATTGAAACTACGTTCTTGTTTTTATTTTATTTTTTTTTTTTTTAATAAAAATTGACAACACATTTTGCCAAGCATGAATTTTGCGTTTCTATACTATGTTTCACAGCGTACTAATTAATAACTAATAATTAAGGAGATTAGTTTATCATAAGTTGATACAATAGTGTAAGTTTAATTATTAAATTTCCGTACATTCTGTTTTACTGGCTGCAGTAACAAGTTATGCAACTTGTGCCTTTCTGACAGAATCAATTACTCGGAACTTGGACGATTTTCTGCATGCGAGATATTGGGTTTCATCAATACCGACGCGCGTAGATATTCTATACGTGTGCTTCATCGATCGAAGACAGAAATGCTACAGTAAAATGATGGATGACTACATCGATACACATAAAAGTCTTGCAAAGAAATATGATAATCTACTTTAAAGAGTACTTTCCAGTTATGGTCCTTATGGATGAACGTACATTTATGTGAAATATTCGAAATACTAACAATAAGGCAATTCCCTTTACATCTTCAGATGCAAAATTCCCGCAAGTTGAAAATGTTCTTTTGCGTGATTGACAGGTGAAACGGCTAATTTAATTATAATAATATGTATAACATATCTGACCTACTTTCGTTGTATATAATTGCAGATCGTGTTATAATTGAAAGGTTGAAAGTGGCACGATTGATTTCTTGTTAAAAAAAAATATTTCACGATAAATGAGACGTGATAATAGAAGATTAAAAAAAAAAATTGAAGTTAGCAATGTACAAACAATATTGCACTTGTATTTTTCTCGTTAACAGGAGTTGGATATAAATGAAATAATATATTCTGCTGCAGTTGTATCTTGAATATTTGCGATTAGAATGCATAATAATATGAGCAGTTAATGAGCCAGATAAATAGCTTATTGTATAGTATATTGTAAATTGTGTACGTAGGCTTTTTCTTTAATCCTCTTTAGTACGTACCATCACCAGGTTCTTAGCGATTTAGATGCCGTGACGATACTACCGTTGTTGGATTTAAAATGATTTACATTTCCTAATGCTTTTCGAAAAGGATAACATTAAAAAAAAAAAAAATAACGTTTCCAAAGAAATAAAAATTATCACACACTGTAAGATTTTCTTAGTACGGTTTCGCATTGTGCAATAATGCGATAAGCTTTAAACATTAGTGAATTAGGAGAAGAAGAAAAAGATGTTATGATTTAAAATCACTAGTATTGTAAAAGAAGAATCAACTTGAGAGCTTGAGTGCAATAAGGGCATAATTAATGAATAATTAGTTAATAATAAATTTTAACTTTAGCACGATTGTAAATATTTCGCGAAACGTATATAAAAATAAAGCAATCTTCCAATAGTTTAAAAAAAAAGATAAAAGAAAATCAATATCTTTCTTGAGTCAGGAGAGTCTAAAGTGGAGCAAGACATTAGCCGTTTGAATCCACAGGACACGATTTACATATTCGCGAGTCAATATAATTTTAAGATAAACCGTTCATAAATCATCGGCAGCCGACGTATCTTCTCGTCCGGATTAAAGTTAGAAGCGAATGAAGCGGCAAATAAAAAAAAAAAAGGTTGGGAGCACAGAGGGTTGAACGACACCTGCGACGGCCCTGTTCCGTGCGGTGTGTCTGGTCGCGAGGCGAGAATCGAGAGGGCCGCGACTGCGAACGAGCGGCGCGGCAGGGCCGTGATCGGCCGCTATTATAAACGGGGTCGCCGGGAACCCGGGAACAGTCAGTCGCACGTCAGATCGAGCCGCGCGTGGATGTGCAGGTGAGAGAATCCGAGAGCGAGCGAGCGAGCGAGCGAGCGGCAACGCGACTCCGACTCCGCAGGTGAGTCGCGCGTCCGGCGCGAGTGCGAGCCGAAAGTCGCCGTTTTGCCTTGCGATGCCACGGCGATTCCTCGCGTGCATGTTGATCGTCGGGGAAAAATCGGGTTAAAAGAGGCGGCGCGGCGGGGCCGGCCGGGGAGATCAAGTGATATTATCCCGTGGCACGCGAATCACATTCGTCGCGCACATTCGTTAATATGATCGACGAGGCGATTGTTAGGGTGCGACGCGCCATCCTCTTCTTTACTTCTTGCCTGCACATCCGAGGACGCGTATCGAACGCCAACCATGACCGTTGGAGCAAGTGAAGAGAGATCGTTATCGTTAGCGATAAGCGGGGCGGGGGGGGGGGAGGGAGTAGTTGCATGCTCGAAAGCCCTAAATCGATTTCAGATCAGCTGTTTGATATTGGCAGTATTTTTCGTACGGCTTGACGGACCGTAAACTAATTGATAAATGTGCGGAATAAATTCTCTCGCACGTCGGTGCGAGAGAAAAAGAATTTGTCTCAATCAAAAGAGAGTGTATTAATCTTTAGATTTATAAATCTCCTTTCGCCAAATACTTGATTCTGATTTATCGTCATCGCGGTCGTTGAAAAACAATCGATTTTGCACGTAATGATTATACAAACCCCGTGAAATCTTTTAGCCAATAAAAAAAATGTTTTCAGACTGATTGATATTATACTTTATCAACTAATTATCAATTAGTCAGCAGCCTAAAATTAGAATAGACGTTCTATTTCTAAATTAGAAAATGACATTTAGTCGCAAGATATTAATAGATAAGCCGCTAAAGTTTATCATTCCAAAAATCTCGGAGAGAGTTTCTTAAACTTAGACAATAAACCATCGTTTTTAAAAATTTTCTCCCGCTGGAAGAGAAAAACAAAATAATTCTCTTATCTCTTACAGTAGAGTGCAATCATCTGTCTACAGTTTTAGTAATAAAATGAAATTTGCATCTATTAGAGTTACGAGGTTTCATAATCAAGGTAACGATGTTTCTCTAATGGGAAATTTGATTTCCTTGAGGGTAGTTCTAGTAACAAGGTCTGGGTGGATCGATGTTGAAATATCCTTGCGTGATATCAGAAGAAGAAATAAGAGAGCGTTTAAGAAACATTGTTGTCGTAAAAAACATTGAAACGAGCACGTGAAGGATGCTCGAGCAGGAGATTACGATACAAATAACGGCTAGCCCCTAGATAAGCAGACATTTTAGCTTTTAACTGAAATTTCATACCCCCTGCACATATATGCACGCGCATAAAACCTCTACGATCTTATCATCTTTCTCTCTTCGTATACTTTTTACTTTCTTTCCGGGTTTTACAGCGTACATAAACATAAACGTCGATAAAATTACCGCGGACTTACACGGTCGATCTGTCCGTTTTGCACAATGTGGTAAAACAGTCAGAAAGCGCATAACTATGGAAGAATTCATTGCTGTCGTCGTGAAAATGTCAGTGTATTCCTTCAAGTTCCACTTTGTCGAGTGGTAACCTAGAGAAACCGTGTCGCGCAAAAGCGCTCAATAGCTGAAGTATTCTCTACTTTTCTAAAAGAAAATTCAGTTTTTCAATAATGTCACACTTAATTTTCGCACTTGACGCTTCGTCTTTGCATTTATTTCAACTCAAAGAATTTTAATCAATTATAATATATATTTAAAAAAAAAAAAAAAAAAAAAAAACAACATATCTCATGTCAATCAAATCAAAGGAGACGTGTACCTATCCTATATCCTATTTCTCAAGTATCATCAGAGAGATATCAGTGATTGAGTTGGACCATTAAGAACATTTAATGGAACCTTGTAAGACCTTGATGTCAGATGCGAGAATTAATCTTTGTTACAACTACTTCTTTCGCCGGAAGAAATGAGAGAAATTATAGCGATTATCTTGAGTGATTTCCAAGAAAAAGTCATATCGCGTGTAATAATCGCGTAAAAACACGGTCAAGTTTTTAGCCGACACGTTATTAGTGTACATACATCGATTAATCATTGCGGGAACACGCGGATTTAATTTAATCAGGAAAGATCAAAAGAAATCGATTGGCATTCGTCGCACCATCTCCCATCAGGGCGTGAAATATTAAAAATGTATATTAGGCACCGTGTGTAATCTCGAACGTGCAGCGCGAAAATAGAAACGCTAATCGATACTTGTCGCTCTCTGGACGTGTCTGTGGAAGGTGAAATGTTCGGAATAAATGTAGGTGAACTGTGGCTAATACGGCGGCCATTTCTAATATGCGGGGTGTAGCCGCGCCCTTTCTCCAGCCACTTACGGATTTTCTCAGCAATTTAAGTTGTTTTCCTCTTGGGAAAAATATTTATTCCAACGGAAAATTATAGGGTTGCATTTCTTGTAGGAAATATAATTTACGTATTCGTTATTATATTTCGTTACATAATTAATGATTGTTTTTAACTCTTGATTATTTTCCAAAAAAAAACTTTTTACCACAAATTATTTATATTATTTTAATATCTCTAGTATCGCATATATCTTCAGCTTGCGTTTAATTGAAAATTGAAAATTGAAATTTTTTGAATTACTTCTCTTCGAAGATATCTCAAAGGCGGCGGAAGACAGTGCAACGAAAACCGAGCCTTCGGACAAAGAGAAAGAAAACGACGCAGAGGGAGAAAAAGAGAAGGAAGCGGCAGCAGCCACGAAAATACAAGCAGCTTTCCGTGGACATCACACTAGGAAAAGTTTAAGGGTATCGGAAACAGGGTCGGAGCAGACGAAAACCGATAAAGCACCTTCGGAACCTGCACAGGAACCTACGAAGGAACAGCTGCAGGAGGAATTCTCTGCCGACGACAAGGGTAAGCGAACACACATGATCTGAAATGAATTGGAGGCTCGAAGAGAAATCAAGCATTTCCAAACGGTTTTCCACTCCATAGAGCTCTGTAAAGCGGCGAAGAAGATACAAGCGACTTTCCGGGGCCACATGTCGAGAAAGGAGCAGGCTACCGCTGCCGCCAAATCGGCGATAAACGCAGTCGAGAGCGCGACTGCGAAGATAGAAGAAAAGGTAAGTCAATCCCATTAAATATACCCATAGACTTGCTAACTATTGATCAAAGAATAGTTAGAAAAGTTATATAAAAGAGAAGTTGCTTTATCCAATATCCGTCCCCCTTCGACCTTCCGTGGAAAATTTAAACACCAGCTGCTATTAACTGTCTGCAGAATTTCTTCTCTGAGCTAATATTATAGACTGTCAAGAAAATATTATATCCGTCTCATTGTGCATTTTCCGTTATATCGTTATCCATATTTAACAAACTTTTGTTTTTGATTGAGTCATTTAATATAATATAAGTTTACTTTAACGAAATATGTTCGATGTTTAAAATTTTACGAGTATAACAATTTAGAAAATGGAAAGATTCATTTTCTTAATAATCTTGCACAGTGCCAATTAATTAATCCCACTTAATGATTATTAATTAATTTTCTGAAAAGGCTTTATTAGATACGTACGTTGTCAGTTTGTCAAGAAAGCTAAAAGACTGGTAGAGCGGAACGCAACTAATTAAATGACAAAAGATAATAACCATTTATTTAAAGAAATCAATTTTTATTAACAGATTGTTTTAGTAATAAATCAAATTCGTAATTATCTCTCTGCACACATGTTAATAAATATGTATATAAGAAATAAGACGAATGAATATTCTAATACTATCAGCGAATCAGCAAATTGATTACAAATCTATATATTTTTCAGAAATTAATTTTCTGAAAAATGCATGACGCTCATACTAGGTGTTTACATTGTTCAGTTTGCATTATATTAAAAAAAGAACAAATAACACTAAGCTGCTATAATCAAAGCAATTTTTTTTCTGAATCCGATACGACAACATTGATTCGATCGATAGAGCAGTAATGACAGGTTTTAATGCGCAAGGTCGTCGCATGATCGATCATTTCTGTGTCGAGGTTCGTGAGAGAAAGCTATTGTTAGCCTCTTTGACGTTATGTTGATCCATGCCCGGCAAGTAATCGACAGCTGCCTTCCAAGCTGAAGATGATCGTCTGGGTATTGAAGCGCTACTAAAGTTCATCCCTCGAGATCAGTAGACCGGCATCATCTACAAAGTTTAAGTTACTTTCGTGCTGCGTCGATTAATTATGTACGAGATAATTGACGCACAGCAGGATTCCCCACAGTCTAAGTTCTCATCGATGATACGTAAGAAGAGTAACGCGAGACACCCTGCGAGCACCGACAGAGTTCAGCTCATTCGGAAAGTCATGTTGGAGGATGAAAAGATTTTAGGACGGTTAGGACACGAAGAGACGATTACAGGTGCTCTCACGCTTCACATTCTTTTTCTCTAACTCTGCTCCAGATGCATGACGCTGTACAGGAATTAGAGGGGATCGACTTGGCCGATCCGGACTTGCACAAGGCAGCGACTAAGATTCAAGCGAGTTTCCGCGGTCACAAAGTCCGTCAGGAGGTCAACATTCATACTGCCGAACCTCAAAAATAAGACGCTTACTCGAACGCAGAGGGATGCCGGGAGATAGATTACTACTTATTGCAGCCAGTGCCATTCTTGATAGATTGAATGCCATCCCCTATTTCTTATACCTCATAATGTAGCATTCGTGAATTATAGTATAATAAGTTATGCGCATAAATATATGAGGCATTCCAGAAAAGCTGAACAACGGACAGTCGAACAATTTTCATTATATTAATTCACTTTGGACCACAAATTGTAAACAACGATACCGTTTATTTTACGTTAACAATTAATCCAGCCTTCTCGCCCGGGACCAGTGAGACTTAAGCGCTTTCTACTTTCACTAGAATGAGGATTTTTCAAACAAAATATATACACAGAAACACTCGAATGGGGGAATATCTAAACATCTCTATCGTTTGTGGGTACATCAAAAAATTGATTTGGAAAAAAGTTGCAAAAACGTTGTGTAAAGACAAAAAATATAATGGTATAAATAAAAAAAAAAAAAAAAAAAAAATTGTTCCTCGAGTCGATTGTCATAAATCGATTTTGAGTACATTTTACACAATTCACTCTCTATACATATTCTCAAACTATTCCTGTACTATCGATTTATACCTACATTTTTTATGAGTTATGTCTGCCACCTATGGACAGAAAACCATATAATGGGCAGATTTTTTTAAAGCATTTTTCCAAGTACGGTATATACTTATACATAAAACACCATGAGGAACACATTAAGGAAAAGATTAATTGTAAGAAGGTGTAGAAAAAAAGGCGAAGATACAAAAGTTCCTTGTAATTAGCTGACGTAATATTCGATATTATAACTTGTGATCTACAAGAGCGACGAATACTCAAAATCCTCATATCTGGTAGGTATGCTAAGTGGAACGATAAAAAACCGATAGAGTAACTTTGACGTCCTGCACACCATGAACGGAGCATACATTAAGATGCACCAATATGCATGCTAACTTTTATAAGTTCCTGTATTTATGTAAAATAAACGGTATGGTTGTAGTATTTCCAATTTTAAAATTATTAACGATGAAAGTGGTTTTCGAATACTCTTTATTACGATACAAATGTTTAAAGCACATTTTGCTTTTTTTAACGTTCCTAATTTATTGAATATCGTTAAAATGGAATGTGATAACTAAAGCATATTTCTTGACTGCACTTTTTACATTTTCCTACAATTTCTCTTTTGCTCTCTCTTTCTCTCTCTCTCTCTCTCTCTCTCTCTCTCTCTCTCTCTCTCTCTCCCCCCTCTCTCTTCCTTCGAAAAAAACGAATGTATACTTGTTTCATTTTAAATATGGAAAGTGTAAAAATGTGTATGATTTCTCCTTTAAGAGTTTGGAAAGAAAACATTGACTTAAAAGCGAAAGAAATCTTGATCGTCATATTACTATTTAACTTGTTAACACATTTTAGAGAAACTGTAAATTTAGAAAAATCTTTCCTATATACTGGATATAAAAAGGACTAACAATAAGAACTAATTCATATAATTTTGCTAAAACATTGATTATAAAAAAACATTTTATTATATTTTGTTTTATAATGCAGTAGAACACTTCTAACGGAGAACAATGATATATTTGAACTTTAAAATTAAATTTAGATCATCATAGATATATGAATCTATAGAATTTTTCTTATTAAAATTCCTTTATATTTTGTCTCAATTGTATGGTTTTTTTTTTCCGATACTTCTCGTGGTGTCAATGTGTTGAAGGCATCTGAAAAATGTGCTTAAAAAAATTTATCGGCCTATTATTAATAATGGAGTAATTAAAATCAATTATATATTAAATTCAAGTTCTACTGCATCGATTAAAAGCGTGCAATAAAATATACAAAATTCATAACCGCTTGGAAAAAAAAAAATAAAAAAAAAACTGAACAAATTCATCGAGATAACGAGTCCGTTTTTTCCAGTAATGAGTGCGTGTTTACTTGCTCAAAATCTTCACGTACCAAAATTAAAATTCCATTTTTTAAATTATTTATTACGCCTTTCTTTTAATATTTACTATAGTTTAGTTTAATATTTAATATTTCTTTCTTTTAATATTTAGTATTAGTTTAGTTTATGTTTCCTGAATATCGACAGCTGTCTCTTCAACTTGATTGTCATCTAGTTCATTTTTTATATATAGCATCGTTATATCAATACCTTGAAATGGGAATTTATTTTACCAGGCCTAAAGAAACTAACTCTTGTGTACACTATCGATCATCTCTCATGTATGATCATAGCAACGCAACGAGCAATCAGTAAGCAATTCAAGATGCATATATACGAAGCAGCGAACGAGAACAATTTTGCAACTCAACTACTCGAATAATAATTGTTTACTCTTCAATGCCAGCTTTATTCGTCCACAAAAAGCAGGGTGTTTACTGCGAATTTATTATTTTTACTTCCTCGCACGTTCGTCCACGCGTTTTCTACAGAGCGAATATTATTTCTATCTTCTAAACTTGTAATTTGTACCAAAATATTTATATCAATTTGCTGAAGACAAATTAAATAATATTACGCGATATTCCGAGATATTACACATATTGACATGAGCAATAATCGCACGTATTTTAATGTGACAAAATATTTGCGGTTTAAAATTCTTGGTACAAGGTAAATGTAATGCAAACGGCCATCCCTCCTTTCAAATGCAATGACATGTGTGCGCAATATTCGCAATTGATATTGATTGCGATGGTACGTGCAACTATTGTTCAAACAACAGATATAGTCAAACAGCATTTTTCCATTCCCCTTATCCGATTATTTTATTTGTAATTTTCTAATTCCCACTCCCTATATTCTATATCTCTAGCTCTAAGATCATATTTCGAATTCCTCGTAGTAATGTTCTCAAAATTTCTAGGGAAAAAATAACAAATTTCCAGATTTCATAATTATATTCATGATTTTTACTTATCGTTTTCTAATTAGTAATTTATGAAGAAATATTGTCTTGGGTCACCCAATTATGTACTATTCATAGATTATCTACGATTGTCGCTTGTAGAAAAATAAAGCGAAGCTTTGATATCGTCGAAAATGATCTATCATCGAGTAACGTTATCTAATTTATGTCGGAGTGAATATTGTGGATAAAAAGATACTTGTTGTATCGAATTATAATATAGAAATGCGAAACGTTGCGACGGATAATAGTCATTCTTGTCGATACGTTACTTTATCACGTATAAATAGTTTAGCGGTGCACAAGACAAATTGTGGTAAAATATATTGTAAGAATGTAATAAAACGACTGTACTGCTGATACGAGCGGTGCATTACATGTAATCCGTTTGTTTAAAATACATACCTTGCTAAATGTACGAACTAAAGTTTTAATATCATCTGAAAAAACTCATTAATTAGATTTGATCCGATACGATAATGTGCACATATAATAACGTAATAACTATATTACAAAATATAGTAAACAATAATATGAAAAGAATATAATTAATTAATTTTTTTTATTTGAGTAATAATGTTTCGTATTAATATTTCTATATCATGTTATATACAGATAATTAAATTGTATGTCAATATGTATCCATTTGAAAAATATTGTTCGAGTTCTCTCTTTGATAAAAGCAATAAAAAGTAATTTATTTCCCATTTATTCCTGGAAACATTGATTATTTAAAAATTATTGTTTAATATAAATCTGTCAAAGTTCTACATTAAATCGATAAGGTACATTAAATAATTGAATACTCTCTCTCTCGGAATGAAAAAGAATCCACGTGTATAATCTTTGTTATCTAATGCGCATTTAAAAGTAAACTAACTGGTATTCAGTTAGCATTCATATGGTTAGATGTCACTCTACAGTTATCTTTTCCGTCACTCTCTTTGTTTGTACATCCTCTATTTAGAATGATTTATACAAGTTGACACTTTTGTGTTCAGCGCGTTCATTCACTTGTTTTATAGTACAATACAAATATAATTATTAATAAAATTTATATATTTCTTTCTGTTTATTACACTGAGCATTACACTAGCCATATTGATCGATGGGCAAGACATATTATTGCGACTATTGCGACAGATCTTTTAAAGATGATGGAGAAGCTCGTAAAAAACATTTATCCAGCTTACAACATACAAAAAATCGAGCAACTCATTACAGCGTATTCAAAGGTAAGTTTTTGTTTAAACAATTTTTTTCTTTCCTGAAATATTTTTATTTTCGTACACATAACCTCTCTTACATGTAATCTCTCACAGCTGATTGCGCGAGCTACATATATATTATTTATATTTTTAGATCCAGAAATAATATTGAAAGAAGAATGTGCGAAGACTCCATGCAAACGTTACATGACTGTTGGAGATTGCGCTTTCGGTTTCGGTTGTCGATATTCACATTACACGCCACATATGATATGGGAACTTGAACAGCTCGGTAATCATTGTATCGATGATTTTATCATTAAAATATAAAACGTGTAACCACCAGTGATTAAAATTTTATTTTCAGTTGCGATGAAAAATTTCAAAAACTTGACAGTTCAACCTAGAAATGGTTGGCCAAATTCGGAAGATATTATTAAAGAATATTTCGAGAACGTGCTGGATTCGAGCGACACCGAGGAGCTTAATTATCCAGTATGGAGTATACCGTCAAGATTAATGAATTATCCTTATTTACCGCCATCCTTGCAACCTGTTACGCCAGAAAGAATGATCGACTGCAATTTCAGCAAATGGGGTTGAAAGGCTCGCTAGATATTTAAGATATTTTTAAAAAATAAAACAAGCATGTATTCGCAATCCTATCGCGTTTAATTCTTTAAAATTACACGTTTTAGATATGTAATAGTTGTACGTTTTTATCCCCCGCCAAAATTCAAACCGTACTGGTTATATATTGTCCGAACAAAGTCCTCTCTCCATTCTCCCTTCCAGCATCGTTTACACCAATCGCTGAGCGGATCTGCCTTCGCACAGTGATGTTGCTATGGAACATAGGATCGGAGCACCCGTTGCCACGACAGTATAGCATAAGTCGGCACGTGACGCAACGTAGTGCGACGCGCAGCGCCTGTCGAAGAGGGACAGCCGATTTTTCGTAAGAAAAAAGTTCCTTCTGCTCGAAATAAAAAGGAATGAACTGATTTTTCGCGAGTGCATATTCACACGGAAAAATATGAGTGTTCGCGAACGCCGGTCTCTCGTATTACTCGCGAACGCCTTGTGGACGCGTTGAAAGAAAGAAAAAAAAAAAAAAAAAACATCAGAGTGCCACTTGGAGCAGCCTCTGCCGATTTAGCGAGATTGGAATTCGAGTCTGGACCCTTCCAGGTAGCGTCGGTGAGCCCTTCGATGAATTCCTCTCTGCCGTGATATCAGCGCATACGAACGATCAGGATCGTAGGAATCCATAAATCAAAGTGGGGGAAAAACTATTAAGCGCGCGGGCGCGTATATATCGAGAAGATACATCTAATATGAGCTAGATGTTCTGAAAAAACTTGTATAGTTCTGTCTCTATATTATAGGCAAAAAAAAAATTGCAATTACAATTTTATTCTGTTAACAAATTTAGATAGAATCAATTTTTATTTTTAATGAAAAATCTAGACGAGAGCATATAATTATATAGAATTATTTCGTGTTAAAAATTAAATGGATATTGACGGATTAAATTTTTTAAATAATAGCAAAGATTTATTTTTCGTTTAATATCACGGCTTTAATTTAACTGATAATGAGATGTAGCTCGCGAGCCAGTTTCAAAGGTGTGTGCGTGTGTTTGTATATATATATATATATATATATATATAAAAGTTTTCACAATACCTACAACTGATGAATACTCTATACAATACGGAAACTGAAAGTTACCTACATGCTGTCAATTCATTGCAATGTACGTTCCATTTGCCATGCACATGACATCATGTTCTGAATAAAAAATTTTATTGTTGGACAGGCCAAGGATGGACTTATCAGAAATTATCACTATGACTGAATATCATTATTTTTATTTAGAAAACTGATTTCAAAGATTAGGAATTTAATTCGTTACAATTAAATTCTTCTTATTATTTTTTTAAATTATACTTCTTGCTCTATTATTTGTAAAATTATAATGACCTACAAAAGGAAATCCACAGGATATTCGCGTTCCGCTCACAAATTTTTGCGTATTCCGGTGGACTGAGCCAAACATAGCATGAAATAGAATACCGCCTTATATTCTGTGCTCGGCAAAACGCATATTGAAGCATTTATAAGAAAATTCAAATAGAATATTTTGCCTACACATATAGCGTATTTCAACGGCATTTCTTTGATCTTGAGATTTCTTTCATCATCGTGAAATTGACGAAAATTGATTTTTGTCAAATAGGCAACGATTGACAATGAACATTTCATCTGTTATTTTATAATTCGGAACTTGTCAGGACAAATAATTGTATTATTCCTTTTGGAATATATCTGGAAATCGTGGAAATAAAGGAAAATTAAACTGGAGATGGTAGGTGCAGCGTGACGGCGTAATGATGGCAACGACCTGAGCAGCTCTGTACAATCCAGTCACGATTCTCGGTGGAGGTCGTGACCTTGCCGATATGCAGGATACGAAGAATATGCAGGAATATTATCAGGAATCTCGATTGTTAAGTTAATCTCGCAGATATTCCTTTTGACTTAATTCTTAAAAAAAATGGATGAACTGAACAGAGAGAAAGAGAGAGAGAGAGAGAGAATTAATATAATATGAAAAATTCATCTCGTATTCAAATATTAGAAAAGATTATATGTATGTATATATTTATAAACAAAACTTTATTTATAAATCAATCACTAATTTCGAAAATTAAAAAATTTGTCTTTTCATCTACGACAGAATATAATTCTATAAAATAATAATTTCGCGTCACTATAACCACCATATAAGCAAAACGTACTGTATACAAACTGACGGTTTTGAATGCAACCATCGATCGATTTGACGATTCGCTTTCGTTCATTGTCCCTGTACATATAGCTCACCCTAGGAATTGTGAGCGTGTATGTGTTGTAGGGCAGCTGCCTATAACTACGGTTCGTATATCCCCAACGCCGAACAATGTCTTTATGCGTCGCGAAGCACGTGATCGCGTTCTGAATAAATCTCTTTTTGCAGATTTTCCTAAAAATTATTATTTGGAAATTTTTTAAGTTCAAAAATTTTCGAAATTCATCTTTTATCTTGCCTGGAAAAATTACAGTCGGATACATTATGTATGATCCGAGAGATGTTATCTGTAAAATACTGAGCTAAAAAAATCTGTGTTATGTATATTGTTTATGTTTCTAACTCTAAAGAGCAGCCATCATGTGATTCTGTGTAAATACGCAAGCTTCGTCTTGATCTCGTCTTCTCTAATGCTCGTCGTCTCCAATTCTCCAATGTTGCCAATAGAATCCGCTAAAAAAAAACGAGCCACCCAACAATTTAATGTCATTTATTTTCATTGCCTTTATGCGGGCCATTACGTCACGGCGATTTCTCCGCCCCCTTTCGTCGCAGTTTCTCATCTTCGCAACGATGTAAGACACGCTCTAATTTTCACCATACGAAATTGTAACGAGGCACCAGGCGAAAATGCGCAACAAAGAAATACAAACAGATGGACATGAATCGATAATATAATCGACGTAGCGACCGTTGTAAATACCTGGCTCGAAAAACCTGTTACACATCGTGGAACATACTCTGTTTTTCAAAAGGCTCGTAACGTCGGTAGAACTCGACCTTGAGAAATAAAGATCTCTCGAACATATGATTTAACGCATTATGCTCGTTACGATTTACGTTCCTGCACGACTTTCGCTTTGACCGCTAATGGCATAATATCTCTCGGAGAGATCGTGACGAGGCGATAACTACCTCTCTCTCCCCCCCCTCTCTCTTTTTTGCTCTCGGTTCATCTAATATTCTAATAACCGATTTAATGCGTATCATTGAAATTTAAATATTCGAGAGGCGCGACATTACTCGACATTGATTATAAAGCGCGTGCAAGAGCAGATCGGATTCTGCCCACGTAATATCAATGGAAAATGAGTGGGAATCTGTTTGGGTGTTGGAAAGTGAAAAAAGCCTACGCGCGCTCTTTGTATTTGAATTCAATTTTTAGAAAGAAAGAAATAAAAATAAAAAAAAAAAGAATATCTCGAAAGAAATAATTAAAAAAAAAAAGAAAACAATCTACTACTCATATCTATTATGTAATCAAAAGCTCGTTACGCTAGTAGTACGCTATTAATCACAAGGTCACGTACAAAACTAATGAATAATTATAATAATAATCGCGTAGTACGCTCTTCTATTTCATAATCCCGCCGTATTTGATAAACATCTCGTATGCCTATATAAACTGTACATCGGCGCTAATGCAGTCCATGGGAAGCTATTCAAAGGGTCCGCATATGCGAGAGAAACGGTAAAAAATGTAGCGGTAGACACGAGAAGGAAGATGCGGTTGCCAGGCAGATGTCGCCGCCAGAGACGAGCGAAACCGATGATTCGTGAAACGTTCGCACGAACGATCGTCACGCGATAGATTATGATATTGTTCCTTGGTTTCGATTTCATGGCATTTCCGAGTCGTCTATCGCATTTCCTTCTCTCTCTCCCTCGCCTGACCGCTAGATCGCTTTCCTTTAAATCGTTAATCGCAGTCGAATCGTTATTGCTGGATGCGTCAGATTCTACATCACTTAACACTCTCAATTGTCTTAAATTCAGACAATTATCCACGTCTCTACATCGATATAACGGCATTTAACCCTTTGAGTCACGAATTTTTCTAATTGTCAGTATTTTATAAAATTTAGTAACATAAGGGTTTTTGGGTTTTCGATGATTACGAATCCGTTGTCAGATTTTCCAAATTCAAGCTGGCGGATCCAATATGGCAGACAAAATTTTACTTCCGCCATATTGGATCCCTATATTAAATTTTGGAAATTAAATTTTTTTTCCTTTAGATTCAGATTCTGTGATCTAAAAAAACCTTCAGAGGAAAAAATTAAAAAAAAAATACCACTGTTACTTTCAATTTAGAACAGAAAATATTTTTTTTTATCAAAAAAAGAAGGATTTAACAAAAACAACACGGTGGAAAATTCTAAAAAAATTCTGAAAAATACTTTAAGTGTACTAAGATTATAAAAAAATATTTATTGTCATAATAGATTAGTAGAAAATGCATTTTTTCGTAAAAAAGTACTAATTTTGACTGTTTGTTTATATATGATTTTTTTGCAATTAACAATTAATGACTGTTCATATTTTTTTTTACAAACAACGGGTTAATTAAAACGACCTGACTAGCCAAAATCATTCAATTTATTCACACGACGTTTCGACCATATGGTTGTGGTCCGTTTCAAGTGTAAACGTAAATTAAGAAAGAGAAGGAAGCATCTAAAATGGGACATGTTTAAAAGTAGAACTTAATTATGGAACAATTAAATATGTCACTTAATTAAAAATCAACGGTTATTAAATTTGAGATAAACACAAACAACGAGACACATCATGTCAGCATGAGTTTTTAAACGAAACTGATAAATACTAGCGACTTTAATCTCTAACTTATAATTTTCTTTTACACTTATTGATGTTCTAGAGACTCTGTAAAAACAAAAAATCCGGTATTTGTTGATAAAAAAGTAGTTAAAACAATAGAAAACTTCGGGAAAAAAGGTGGGTCTGTGGGTGACCCGCTGTGACTCAAAGGGTTAACGGATAAGCTGTCATCGTCAATGACAAATTTCTCAGGTTCGATTCTGACGCCTGTTTACAGTAAAAACTGATTACATCTTTCAAGTTTTATATATATATATATATATTTATATATACCGTCATTCGTCATAAAAAGTGCAGCAAACATCCTGATGATGTTTTCTTTCGTTCTCTTCTAAGAATGATACTTTCAGGCCTGTCGTAATAAAATACTCAATTCAAAATTGAGATCTTTTATATCCTGAGACACATGAGACCGAATCGCAATGTGAAAAGCTTCGTGTACGAAACTTGCACGTATATGTACGCGAGTTACTGCAACGGATGTTCTATATGTGGCAGAACAGAACGGAACGGAACGGAGCGGAGCGCGGACAGGACCGGACGCGGAGTGCTTACGGACGGTACCTGACACGAACGTGCTTCTTCCTGCTAAAACGGTTTCTGTAAATAAACCCGCATCCGTCGAGGCTCAAAGCGAGAAAGGAGAGCTACTGATCTCTTTATGCTGTTCCTTTAACCCTTTGAGTCACGAATTTTTCTAATTGTCAGTATTTTATAAAATTTGATATATAAGGGTTTTTGAGGTCGCTGATTACGAATCCGTTGTCAGATTTTCAAAATTCAAGATGGCGGATTTTCAAAATTTTACTTCCGCCATATTGAATCCCTATATTAAATTTTGTTTTCCTTTAGATTCAGATTTTACGATCTAAAAAAACCTTCAGAGAAAAAATTAAAAAAAAAAAATACCACTGTTACTTTCAATTTAGAACAGAAAATATTGTTTTTTATATATTTTTGATCAAAAAAAGGAGGATTTAACAAAAACAACACGGTGGAAAATTCTAAAAAAATGCTGAAAAATACTTTAGAGTGTACTAAGATTATAAAAAAATTGCCGTATTTATTGTCATAATAGATTAGTAGAAAATGCATTTTTTCGTAAAAAAGTACTAATTTTGACTGTTTGTTTATATATGGTATTTCTGCAATTAACAATTAATGACTGTTCATATTTTTTTGCACTTATTGATGTTCTAGGGACTCTGTAGAAACAAAAAATCCGATATTTGTTGATAAAAAAAGTAGTTAAATAAAAAACTACGAAAAAAAAGGTGGGTCTCTGCATAGCCGCTGTGACTCAAAGGGTTAATTCGGGATTTCGTAAGACGGGGAGATCTGTCAGTAATCAAGTCCGAGATCGGATCGTGTCTAAAGTAACTTTGTAGAGATGAAATTGTTTTCGTTACGATAAAAAAAGAACATTGACTTCACACAGTTTGTCGGAAATAACTGAAAGTTGATAACCGATACTGATACATTTTTCTTTTTATTTGTTTGTTCGACACCATTGTGCCAATCTGCTGAAAATTACTCGATTTCATATATAGTAACAGAAATAAAAGAAAGAATATCTCAGCCAAGTATGTCAACTTATTAGCCCGTCGTATACATCTCGCGAACGTTAGAGATAAAAACTCATATCTCCGTAGGCGACGCGAATAGCGGGGCATAATTGTAAATCATTCCGCGTGTGGCGCAACTGACGTCATCGGTAAACGTTTATACCGTCGCGTTAACTGCCGCTAATGGAGAACGAACCGTTGACCCATTGAGAAAGGCTTCACCAAAAGAGAGTATGTCGATGATGACAGCGGTCCAATTAATTGGCATACGCGTCATTCCTTAATGCGTTTGTCGCGACCACGAGTATCTTTGCATTTCCTTTACAAGGACTATAACTGACTAATCTAATCTAATATTAGAGAGAGAGACGCGCTAAGCTACAATTTGTACAAACAGGCGTGACTATATGTGTTTTCATTTAAATCATGCTATCATTGTGCGTTATCGTCTCGCGTGCTGGCAAACATTTACGTACGCCATTTGCCTACCGCCTCTTACTTTTTTCGTATCTCTTTAGGTGCGCAAAATCTTGCGTTACGTGTTTATAGCAAGTGCGTGTGCGACGCGAAAAAATATTTTCAAATCGTTCGTCTTTTCAGACCGACGCGACGCGACGCGACGGAAAAAGATTATCATCGAGAAACGAGCAAAACGATGCATCCAAGGTCGTTCGTACCAACTGTATTTGCACGATAATACGTATGTTATGCCCATATATAGCTGCAAACTCGCCAAGAATTTGCTCTCATTTATTTTCGATTTGCTTAACTTATCTTCGTAAAATACGAAACTCTTGATAATTTATCAAGTAGATCTTTCCATAATTACTTCTCTTCTTCCCTTAGCCTTTATATGGATAAAATATTTATCTTTGTCACCAAATGAGATGAAATACATTTAAGTATAGTTAAGTTGAACTTTGAATATTCATATTTTTGTTATTTCATAATTTCGATAAAATTCAATGGGTTCATCCGCACGCAGGCAGGTGTCCACTGTTCAAATAGAGTCACGCGAGAGACCCGACGATGATGCACCTAACCTGCGCTTTCGGTGCCTTGACTGATTTTAATGAGATGTCGCGAGGAAAATTTGTGACGCGCGTATATTACAAATTTGACTTGAGAAATGAAATGACAATCCTTTCTCTGAATTATAGCATTCCTTTAGCTTAATGTTAATGTGCTTCGAGATTATAGGATATTATTACGAATGTCTTGAATTTTATCGACTTGACGCACTACATCATGTTGCGACAGGCGACAGCAGTGTGCGCGCTGTTTATTATCGGATATCTTATCAAATGCCTCGGTCTGGTATTCCGAGTATAAGAGACAGCTAGTATCGATCCAACAAACGTTCATCGAGAACGTTCTTTCGCGCGACTGAACTCGTATACGATGCTATTAAACTGCGTAATAAGTCGATGACTTACCAGAGATTTGCAACGATGACCTATCAGGCTCCGCTAACATTCGAAAGCGAGGAGACGATATCGCGATATTCAACGTACGCAGAGCGAAGCCGGAGATAACGATAAGATTTTTGCTTTCTCACAAAGATCTCAGCTTCACCTAAGAAATTCAACGAAACCCAACATCTTAATCGTCGGCTTTAAATTACTGGCCGATAAGAAATCCGAGGAGGCGTAATTTAAGCAGATTGTGAATGTATTACACGAATCCATAGTGCCACAAGCTGGTCGTTTAGCCGTTTCACCGCAGGGATAAACCACTAAAATTTCATATACCAGAGTATGATTCTTCATATGATACTGATGAAATAACCAATAAAGTGAAATCGGTACAAGTCATTTATACTCTATCAAATTTAAAAGACACTTTCCTTTTTAGATTTAGAGATAATTCCACATTCTTTTTTAATTTTATATTGATGCTTATAATTATTATTAAAGCATCAATATATGTAACTACTAAAAAAATATATTTATAAAATCCGAAGAAGGAATCTCTGATTCCTAGATATTTTTTTATCTTCAGACATGAGATTGTGCGATAATGTGAGTGTTAGTGAGTGTTTTTATATTATAAAAGTTAATTTACATTCTGTTTTTCTTCTATTTCTCTGCGCATTTCCACGAGTTTTCTCCGCAATAGGCCAGTCGGTATAGAAATTGCAAGTGAAATACACTACTTCCTCGTGGCCAGACGCGTTAGCAAAGTTCAACGAGACGGCCTAGCGTAATGCGCTTAATTAAAGTTGTTTCAACTCGTTAAGATCATTCACATGAGATGAACAACCCTATAAACAGCATGCAGGCATGGCGTCAACTGCAACGATATAAATTTCAGCTTGACTGAAACTTTCCAATTCCTTTTATATCTGAATTTATTAAGTATAAAATCTTGTCAAATATAAATATTAATTAATTACAAGCATTTGTTAAATAATTGAGAATTAAGTTAATAAAAATAAAATAAATAACAATAAGCAATAAAACTATTTTACAACAGCGGAATTATCATAAATCTTTACGAGAGGCAGTAGGTCGCAAAAAGGTTAAGAACCCCTGGTGTAGACTTAACTTTACGATGGGGGAGGGAAGAGTAAGACGAAAAAAAAAAAAAATAGAAAAATCGTTGCTCGTCTCGGAAAGACCGGTTTTTCGTTCCTGCTTTTTCCTTTTGGGCAATCCTCTCCATTCTTATCCACCAATGTGCAGCTTCGCTCGTAGAACTCATCTGGATCGATCTCTCGTAAAACGATAGCCATAATCTTCGACGAGGTCGTTCGTTGTAGCTAATAATAAGGCTCGATAAACTTTCCTCTTGGTGGTATATGTCCGACATCGAGTAGCGTAATAATTTTAATGGTGCTTCTCGGTGAGGATGCAAATTCTCACAGCTATTAACAATTCCCGCATGGTTTTCCTTAATTCTCGTG
Source organism: Anoplolepis gracilipes (assembly GCF_047496725.1). Classification (NCBI taxonomy): domain Eukaryota; kingdom Metazoa; phylum Arthropoda; class Insecta; order Hymenoptera; family Formicidae; genus Anoplolepis; species Anoplolepis gracilipes. The sequence goes on along the minus strand of NC_132976.1, from coordinate 12,356,458 downwards.
AGAATTCGCGATAAAAGCTTCATAAAAATAATTTCTTTTTCTTTTTTTTGCTAATATCGCACCGCTGTGTGTGTATCGCTAAGGGGATACCGAAGTACCGACCGAGTTCTAACCTAAAAAAACAATATATTTACTTAATATAAAAGTTGCAATTTATATACATAAAATAAAATAGGTTTTCCCCTCTCAGAATTGCATGAAAGAATATTTGTGAACTTTTAGAAATAAGCTTAGAAGCCTAGAAAATGTTGTGCAGCACAACATTTGTTTTTAAAGGAATACTTTTTTTCTAGGCTTCTAAGCTCATTTCTAAAAGTTCACAAATATTCTTTCATACAATTCTGAGAGGGGAAAACCTATTTTATTTTATGTATATAAATTGCAACTTTTATATTAAGTAAATATATGGTTTTGTTAAGTTAGAACTCGGTCGGTACTTCGGTATCCCCTTAATACTTTGTCGTTAAATTATGTCATTATCAATTCATTAGGCTGGTAATGAGAAATGGTATTCGCGGGCCATTCCCGGGAATTGATGAAATTGGATCGTTACGTTATGTTTCTCATCAATGTGCCAATCTCTCTCCGCTAATTCACCCGTTAATTCGCCACGCATTTATTACGAATGCTTTCGTTTTACAGGCATGGCGAGCATAGCGGCCGCCGGTCTCGAGGTGCAAGAGGCGGGTCGGGCGTTGCGCGTGCAAACGGAAGCACCGCATCTCGTCTCCATGGGAAGCGGACGACTGTCGACGGCCGTGACTTTGCATCCTCTACCCGAAGGTTAGACACAAAGCGATGTGACGTTTTATTTCACCCTTTCCTGTCTGGCGACAAACCGCTTCTCTCGAAGAGTTTCAATCAACTTATTAATCTAAATATTTATCATTAAATTCTGGAGATGTGCATCTATATCTGAGAGCAAAAGATAGAAAAAGCGTGCATGAAGATTGATCCAATCAGTTCACTTTATTCGCGCGTTTTATCATTTGCGTGAAACTGAGTCGGATCGGTAGCGACAGAGATAAGCTCATCAGCTACGTAACCGCCAGTGATTCATCCGATGTTTTAATCCCTGGCTTTGAATAGCGTTGTCCAAACTGATAAAGCTTTCCGGCGCCGTCGAGATATTATGGTAGTTAACTACTACTCGTAACAGTAAACGAAATGGCCCGAAAAAGAAAAAAAATTGAAAGATATTGTCCTGTCTCTAAGATAGCAAATGTGCCGGAAAGAATCGACGATAAAATCTATCTTTATTTAATGATATAGGTTTAAACGTATCAGAAAGAGAGAGAGAGAGAGAGAGAGAGAGAGCGAGACAACAAGCATTGTATTCGGTTAGGTTGAAAGACCCACGATAGGAAATATCAAGACCATAAATATCCGCGACTACACCCTTCGAGATCTTTTATATACATACCATATGTAAGTACGACGAAACTTGCACGCACGTATGCGCGTGCGATATATATATAAACGTATGGGATATATAAATGGCATAAAGACCGTTTTTTTCTCTTTCAGTCAACAGGGCCGCTTTAAGATCCCCACAGGCCCTACATTTCCGTTCTGTAAGAATAAGCGATGGTAGCCTGGAAACAATATCGTGGATCGTGAAACGATGAACAGATTAAACAAATATTAGCCAACATTACAACTAACAATAAGTTACTGCCAATTTGCGAAACTTGAAAGAAAAAATAAACCATTTTAGGATATAACTAATACATGAAAGAATTTGATTTGATTTATGGATTCTAGGATCTCTTAAATATGTCAGTTAATGCGTCACGCAACCGAGCGTAATAAAATTATTATTGCGTGAGTCAAGCTTCCTCCTTCTGTTCTACTTTCGTGACTTTCGGCTTTCGAGAAAGTCTTCAAGAGTTTTGTAAAGCGGAAAAAATAAACGAGTGAATTTTGACGAAATCAAGAGAGGCGACACATAAAAGGACAGCGTAAACCAGCATAAAGTATACATGTGACGCGAATAAATCTGTCTGGGCGGACACATGTACCTGCATAACGCTTGCACGAAGATAGATATACGCGTAGGATGGAATTGATCGACAGGAAGTTATCTTCCGTTTGCTATAGCGAGCGAGTAACGCAATTCCATCGGAAAACTAAGCTTTCTTACAAGTCCGTAATGTAAGTTCAATAGAATCTCTCGGCTTTTGTAAACCGATATACAATAATAAATTAAAATAAAAAAATAAAGTTTTCTCCGATAAATTTAAAGTGGGTCAAGACGGAAATTTAATTTCGAACTTAATTGCCAAGAAGTTTAATTAATGGAGGAAAGCGACCTATTAATTCTTCAGAATATTTTCTTCGCGCGAGAGATAAGAGTGCCATACTTTTCCCCCAAGCACCTGTCCCACCCGTCTGTCTGCTCGCCTGCATATGCCGGAACACCGTGTCTACTTGGAATTTACAGTCGCGTTTCGTTTGGAAATCACGAGAAACTTTCTCCAGTACGAGACAATACGCGTTTATACGACATTACGGAATTCAATCTTTGAAATCTCGCCTTCCTATCGCTATCGATTCTTGCGTCAATTCAAATTGGTTTCTACACATTTTCGGTAAAAAATTATTAAAACTACATTTTGTATCAATTCAATATACACAATTAATTGATTATGCTGTAGGCCGTTCAACGAATAATCTGGAAATAGATATATTCAAACTGCACGATGTATAAATTTATGTGTCGCATTTTCCTGCGAATACTAAACACGATCTGATTCATCTCCCCAACATGTTTGGTGGAGAAAAAAAATTAGTTCAGCCGGGTCGTTTAAGTCTGGACACATTGTCGGTCACTTAGATATTTCTACACAACGCGCGTTGTGGCCAACGCATTTCCAAAAAGACTGAAAATACGAAAGAGAGAGAGAGGGCACGACCGCGCTAAAACTAAATATAACTGCAGTCCTTCGTAGAATGCACTACGATTTACCCGCGTCGCGCAGAACGGAGAGTACGCCCAGAATTATTTTACGAAAACTAGTGTGAGTTATTTATCGATCTATCCAAAGATATCCGATTCTATATAGCTGTGAAAAGTCACGTTCGCTCTGTGTGTACATATTTTCGTAGAAATACACATGTTCGTTAAAAATTAAACAGTTATAGCGAATTGAATTTCACCCTTTGAGTCACAGCGGGTCACCCAGAGATTCACCTTTTTTTCGTAGTTTTTTATTGTTTTAACTACTTTTTTATCAACAAATATCGGATTTTTTGTTTCTACAGAGTCTCTAGAACATCAACAAGTATACAAAAAATATGAACAGTCATTAATTGTTAATTGCAAAAATACCATATATAAACAAACGCAGTCAAAATTAGTACTTTTTTACGAAAAAATACATTTTCTACTAATCTATTATGACAATAAAATACGGCAATTTTTTTATAATCTTAGTACACTCTAAAGTATTTTTCAGAATTTTTTTAGAATTTTCCACCGTGTTGTTTTTGTTAAATCCTCCTTTTTTTGATAAAAAATGTAATTTCCAAAATTTAATATAGGGATCCAATATGGCGGAAGTAAAATATCGTCTGCCATATTGAATCCGAGATCTTGAATTTTGAAAACCTGACAACGGATTCGTAATCAGCAATCCCAAAAACCCTTATGTACCAAATATTATAAAATACTGACAAATAGAAAAATTCGTAACTCAAAGGGTTAAAAGACGCAAAGGATTAATAAAATTATAATTCTTTGTTAATTCAAAGTGCATTTTAATTCGACAGCATTTCGTTTCAACCTTACTTCCGTATACTTATATACTGAAATGTTGTGTATCTTACTGAGAATACATCCGCCTCGTGGCCGCTAGGTCGTTGACATTCTCAGAAGGCTCAAATTAATATTGTAAACTGGCCGGGCTTTATGTGCCTTTTGGAATTAAAGCGCGGCGAGGCAATTCCGCGGTCGAATAAAGTCGAAAATTTAATCATGTCGATATTTATGTACATTTATACCGATACACTCGCGAGAGCCGCTGCCAAAATAAACGTAACTCAGCATGTTATGTTGGAAAGTGCATTACTAAGACCGCGAGAATTTCAATCGGAATGCATGCGCGCTTGCTTGGTTTCCATTCAACCGTAAGAGATTTAGTCACGCTTCCCGATCTTCCTTGTAATGTTTTTTTTTTTTTTTTTTTCTTATCTTGCATCTTACGTTTGAATGATATAAATTGATTTTTTCATAAATGTAACTTTAATAAATTAAAAATAAAAAGATATTAAGAAATCTCTCTGCAGCGCTCAATTTTTTTCGTTCTCTCGATTTTTTTCACAAATAAATTTATCCTTTTTCTCTTTAATTTCTCTAACAGGTAAGATCACCCTGGGATCAAACCGAGATGCGGATATTTTGGTGGCCGGCACCGGCGTCGAGCCCGTACATTGCGCAATCGAAAACAATAACGGTGTGGTCACTCTTCACCCCATAAACGGAAATACGTTTGTCGATGGTGTACCGATAAATTCGCCAGTGAGACTTGCGCAAGGTAAGAGACCTTGGCCTAAATACGAATAATCGAAGCTAATGCATACAATTGTCATCTTAAAAAGGACAACACAAGCAAGGTTTTTTGTATTTGGAAAAATAATATTACAAACTAAAAATGTCTTGATATTTATTGATATGGCATTATTACGTATTTATTTACGAAAGGCTATAGCCGGATAAGCATACAAAAAGTACCCCCGACGAGTTTTCAAATAATACTTGGCCTGTCATTTCCTCATTGTAAAAAAAAGTTTCCTCAAAATTTCACCTCCTTAACTTTATTATTTCCTGAGTTATCGAGAAAAATGTCATTTTCAATTTTCATTTTTCTTTTCTGTAAATATTTGAGATGATATATCGATTTTTTCTGAATATTTATCAACAAAAAAGACACAAAAAAATATTTTTTCATTAATCTCGAATAAAAGCTCGATTTATTTGTTTTTTTGTAATAATTATAATAGTAATTATAATAATTGTAATAGTTATAATTATATTGGAGGATAGAAATATTTTTTATGCAAAAACTATTTAAAAGTTTATTTAAAAGTTGTATTTGTGAAAATTGTTCTTGCATAAAAAATATTTCTATTTTGCGTCGGGGGCCTTTTTAGTAGTAGCTTATCCGGCTATAGCCTTTATTTATTTAATAAATAAAACAAAATAAAATAATTATCAGAATAAAGAGAACAATGTGCGCTAAATGTTTCAGGCTGCATGCTATCGATAGGCCGATCAAACTATATGCGTTTCAATCATCCAGCTGAGGCTAAGCATCTACGATCCGTTCTTCCTCACTCGAGAATTTCAATGGCGCCAATAAGTTTCGCCTCGTCCGACAGCCAGCCGCAAGAGAATCATCATTTGGAGCGAAAGCCACCAGTCGCGCCGCGAAAATCTCCCAGGAACTCTTACTCCGACGACGAAATCGGTTTTCTGGGCAAGCTGAGCAAATTCGAGATGCTGTCGAAGCAAAACAGAACCAATTGCGTCTCGCCAAAAGTCTTCCCTGCTGGTGCTCTCACGACAAATGTGCCGGCCGATCAAATCCTCGGTCACTCGAGATCATCGAGCCTCGTGTCTTTGACTAAATCTGCGGTGAATGGTAATCTCGACTCATCCTCGCAGAATTCAATCAGTTATCACGACGAGGCTCGTCAGCGATCGGACTCGCGAGTCGGCACGCCGACTCGATCGAACACAACAACAAACTTGCAGTGCCAGAATCACAATCAAGTCAGAATGTACTCGGCAGAAACATACCTGAAGACGTGCAAGCCATATTACCGCGAGAGTAACAGCAAGAATGTACGATCGCCGTCTCTCGGAATGACAGCGCCAAAAATCGTCACTGCCCGAAGTGGTGACTTGATGTCTCGAAGTATGACTTGCCAGAACTCGAACGAACTCGATCATCTCGCCGATAGAGACTTCAACATGAGCCAGAGTCTCATTGTTACGAAAACAACTACCACGGAGTTTTTACAATTGGAGAAATACGGATCGAATCCGAGTATCTGCAATAGCAATATCGACGGAGATTCTAATCCCGCGATTTGGAGACCATCCACTGCTCATGGTTTCGGCTCGAATCCGAACATTAAACGAATTCAGCCACCGAGTCCGGCATTCAATCGGAATCCGCGCTATACCGAGCAAAAGAGAATTTACGCAAGGGTCAAGAGTCCTACTCCCAGTGTCGGCAGCAGCTGCTCCCTCGAGGAATTGCGGGAGAGGCAAGCCGACGCGGAGAATAAACGCAGAGAGGCGGAGACCAAGCGGAAAAAAGCGCAGGAAGAGAGGTTAAGGGAGCAAGAGGTCGAGAGGCAAGAGAAAATGAGACTCGAGGAAATCTTAGCAATGTGTGCCGAGTATGAAAGACAGAGCACTGTCGAAAAACCGAGGCAGCCTAATCGGTAATTATCACACTTTGTATAATTCAATTTAATTTTATTTTCTTGAATTTTTCATAATTTTCTGCTTTGCAAAAATAAACAATTTGAAAAACTTTGTAGAAATTTATTTTGTGAAATTTAATTTCCAGATATTTTTTTTTTTAGCTTTTTTTACGTTTTATCAGAGAGAGATAAATGAAAAAAAAAATTGTATTAGTATAATTACATAATAAAATACTTTGCAGGATCATAACAAATGGATCTCTTCCGCGTGATAAGAGACTCGGCTATGCTTCACCTTTTGACAGTCCGAAAAGTCCGTCGAAAAATCAGCCACATTTTTCCTTCGATACCGGCAAGCAAACCAGTTTGGGTACTTCGTCATATGAAAACATATTCGTGCAAAATTCAAAAGTTATTTTCCAAAATGGCAATTTGCCTGCCAATCATAAGGAACAATCTACTCAAGCTGAAAATTATTCGTGTGACGTTCTCGTAGGATCTCCACATTCAACTATATCGAGCAGCAATCAAGCGGCAAAGTACTCTAATGTTCACAATCCAAATGGCAACTATAATTTCTCAGGCTCGGTTTCCCGCGGCAGCAATTACGAAAACGTTACCATCGGCAATAATAGAAATAGTTACACCGATGGCACCGATAATTACATAAAGGCTAATGACGATACCAAAGGTTCACCGTCCATGTGTGAAACGATTCGACCGAACGAAGCGAAAATCGAATTGCAACTAGCGATGCAAAATGGAAATGCAAATCTTTACGAGAACATCGTGCTACCTCCGACGCGGAATAATAATCAGAATCATTCCATGCCAAAGAAAAACGGCCAATTATCGAATTCGTGCGAAATGATAGAGAACAAGCTAGCGATATCGAACGACGATCTCCTCGAGGCAATCGAGCAGTTATCTATGCTCTCCAAACCCAAAGAAATTTGCGTCACTCCTAAGCGAAACAATTCCGAAAAAGACAATGCAAAGTCTAACGAGGCGAAAGCTGACAAAGAGAGAAAGCAGCTGGAAGAGGAAGACAGGAAAAAATACATAGAATTCTTGCAAAACGAGAAATTGCACATTCTTGGCAATATGGATGTTCTGAAAAGGAGCGTCGCTGAAATTGAGATTCAAGAGGAAGAAATCAATAGAGAGGTAAAATTTCATTCTCACGCTGCTTTCTAAATAATATTTAATAGATAAATTCGCAATTGTGCATCACTGTCATCTCGTATATATATACGTTTCGTATAGTGTATATTAAATAAGTTGTTTATTTTTTCTCTTTGTCTCTTTCTGGGCATGGAATGCTAAGACGTCCAATTGTAAGTATCTGTCCTGTTAGATAACACAGATATTTCTAATTAATGATACAATAATTGGTGACAAATTCTATAAATCCGGATCTCCATTATTATCTTTAGAACCGTTTAAACGTCTCGAGTTAATATTTAGATGCTCACGTTTTCCTGTAGAATCTTTTTATATCTGTCTTGCGGTTTCTAGTCTTTGCTAATCTTCAGTGCGAAATGTTTGTATACGGAGTACAGTAATAGCGATGACACTGTGGATAGAGTAACTTTTCTCATGGAAAATGAATTAAGGATGTTTAGTACCTATTTTTAAAAATATAGGAATTTAATAAAATTTGCACAGATTGTTCTGATACATGTTCAGAGACTTATAAAAAAACCTAGAGTTGATTCAATATGAAGCAATCAAAAGTTATAGGGATTTTAATTTCCAATGAATTTACCCGTCGATATTATTATAAATATAATTATTTTGTGGATCTAATTATATAAGTAAAAGTATTAATATAATTATAAATATAATTATTTATATAAATAAGTATAAATATAATTATTTCTGTCCTTTTTAGCCCTTAAATTGATACGATTACAAATTTTCTATCTTATAAAAAACCTGTGATCGTGTTGATTTAAGAGCTAAAATAGATAGAAATATAATAGGAATTTATTCAAAATTTACAAAAGTATAGTTTAAATATAGAGGAAATATTTGATCACATAATTTTGGTCAAATACTGACTAGTTCAAAAGATATTGAATATAATTTTCTCAATTTCGTCCTATTATCCGAGATGACATATTATTTATTGTGAAAACGTGGCAACATAGTAGCATTCAGCTGGGTTTTTTTTGACATTTTAAATAACCTATCTTTTCATCTGAAGAAGCCTCTATATACAAACGTGTAAGCGAGAAGCGACTAGGCCTCATATGTCAATTTGCAATTTGACCAACTTATGAAAAATTATCTTGTTGCCACATTTCTTTCTTCTCGGAGAAATAACAAATTATTAAATTTATCAAAGAAATAGTTAAAAATCTTCTATATTTTGTCATTATTCACTATTATAATTTTTATTCTGACATTTTAAATTACTCTGTACGAGTAAATTCTTTTTTATTTTTATAATTCAAATTTTGTGCTGTAATGTTGAAATTGAGGTACCGTCAATGATAAAAGTTTCTCATTATAATTTAAGAAACACGAAAATTCTCCGAGAAAAAGCAACACAAGTTCGAAAATACATTTCTACACTCTAACTATGAATAAATAATAAGATTTTATGCAATCTTTATAATAATCATATATTAAGATACATGAGAAAAGTATATATTCGTCAATTTCGACTACTTTTTGCTCCGACTGTAGGTGCTAAACATCCTTAAAAAATAAAATGCGATAAAAAGTTAAAATGGAAAATTTATTGTAGAAAAAAAAATCTATTAGAAAATATATTATACAATAATAGATTAAATAGCAGATAAATTAACTTTATACAGATTTTTATCGATAAAATATTATCTTTATTGCCGCGCGTTATTGTACGGAATCTATGAATGATAAATGATACATTTAAAAAGCAATTATCTTGTCAATATTTTATTTTTCCGATAATTTCGGACTTATACACATTTCCCTGAAGAATTGTTCAAAAGTTATTAAAAATTAATACGTTATTTATTTTTGACAGCTCGAATTGGAGAAGGCGCTTTTATCCGCGGAATATGAATCGGAATCTTTAAAGCTTACGCAGGATGAAGGAGAGAAAATTAAGGTGCAAATGCGAATAAACGAATTAGAAAGAGAAATGGCAGAGGATAATGCGACTCATTCGAATTTACAAGCTGAAGCGAAACAACGCGTTCAAAAAGCACAGATAGTTTGCGCTCGACTAGATGAACAATTAATCAGTTGCGCGGATGAAGTTACACAACAGAATATTTCTGACAAGTTAGCAATGCAGCAAGACATTCTCGAAAGCGAAAGGAAAGCTTTCGAAGACTTGGAGTTTCATCATCTCGAGGAAGAGGCAAGCAAACTGGCTACGAGAGAAGAGCTGCAGAGGTATATTTAAATTGAAAAAAATATATAAATCGAAATCTATATTTTTTTAAGAAAACGAAAATCGTGAAATATCGCGAAAAATCTGCATCAGATATTTGCATCTCATGAAATGCATTCTACATAAGTTTTCTCGACAGATTTCCGTAAGATCGATATTTCGTATATATTTTTGAGAGATGTTTGTACATTTCGTGTACATTTTCTTCAAATTGATATTTCACTTTACGTTTTTTCAGATATTTAAGCGAGCTTACAAACAAGATCGAAGGCAGAAAATCGCAACTGAATCACTTGGAATCGCAACGATCCGAAGTAAAGAGTACGGCGACTAAAGAGGCTAGATGTCTCGAGAGACAAAAATTAGGGCATTTGAAGCGATTGGAAGAAGTCAGTATAACAATGATTATGAAAAACATTAACCTACTAAAGTCCATGTAGAATAAATTCAAGAATAAGCCACAAGTATAACTCTGTCTGTTTTTTTTTTTTTTTTTTTTTTTTTTTTGCAATGTCAAAATTGTTAAATTACATTTAATTACTAAATATATTTTAGTAGGTTAATGTATTGTATCGTTAATTGCAAATTACTGAACTGATAAACGATTGCGATTATCATAGGCTCGAAATCGTGTACGAGAAATAAACGAGGAACTCGATTATCTTGCCCAAAACTCTGCTGAATATTCTGAGGAAAAACGCTCTCCAAGTAGGGAAGACTTTGACAGAATCTCCAGAGTGACAAATGATTCTCCTATCGTTAACAATCAAGGCAGCTTAGGGAGAAAAACAATCGAGTCGCTGAAAGAAATCGAAAGAAATCGGCAGCTTCATTTAGCTAAGCAAGGTACAAAAACAATTTCGATTTACAAATTTGGTAACACGTGTAGAGGCCAAAGAAGAAAAAAATGGAAATATTAATGTCTGTCTAGGGAGTCAAGTAATCTCGGAGGAAAGACGAAGAGTCGAAGAATTAAAGAGGCGCGTACAGGACGAGGTTCGCTCGCAATGGGAAGAAAGAAAAATGAATTGCGCGTCTTTTAACAGCGTTGAATCTGGCGAAGAATCTTCGAGTTATTCCACTGGACCAACAGAAAGGTAAGTCGAATAGATGTAGGTTTTACACACTTTATAGCTAATGATTAAAATATTATTAATTATTTATAATAATTATTATATTTTTTTATATTTTCATCTCTTTATGAATAGATAAACAATTGTATAACACGATATAGAGAGTGTTCATTAATAATTTTTTACGATGTTTAAATATATCATGAATATGCATTTTATATTTGCATGAGGAATTTTATGTTAAAAAATGAAGGTCATTATTATATTATGTCATGTTAAAAATAATGCAAAAACATACACTATTTATATCATGAAAGTATGTGGAGTACAAGGTGCTTGATTTATCGCGCAATATCGTAGTTAATCATGACAGCCTTTTCATCGTTGATTGGGCTTATTACGAAACCTTCCTCATGGACGCGCCTCATGTGTGCACTAACGTATGACAGTTTGAGTGTACTCTACATGTCCGATATAAAATCCAACGATATCGATGCAGGATGTAAGATAGATAAATAAGCGAGCACCCCAGATATTCGCTGATTATAAATATACTCTTTCTCAATTTTTATTTTTCCGAAAAGCAATTTTTTTTTTATCGTAAAGAAAGAAAAAATATTATATACAATACCGGTCAAAAATATATCACCTTTAGGATTTTTCTTAATCATACTGAATAAAATCATACTGAAAAATACTAAAGGTACTAAAGGATGATACATTTTTGGCCGGTACTGTATATGTATTTAAAAAAATTGAGAGACTCGTGCATTTCTCGAAATTTAAAAAAGCCTACGCATTACTCGCTAATAATGTTATTGTCAATATCCAAGATACTATTAAGAGCAATTACTAATCGCGTGCGAGGGCCGCATATCGCGTCGGTTTGATCAGCACTCGGCTCTCGAGTCTTCGTTCTCTCGTGGTGTAAGGTAGGCGGGGCGTTATCGCGCGATACGATATCTGTGTATAGCTGTAGGTCTTTTCGTGGCTATACTCGTGTTAAAGTGTCGTGTAAAATCAGGGGAAATGGAGGGAAAACACGAGAATGTTCGAAACGTTACGATGTGATAAATGTGGTCGGACAGTGATTCGCTAACAACGAGAAGGATTAACATGTATATTCGGTATCTGTCGTCAATAATGCTGCGAAATGGACCTCAGAGAAATAGGCGGGATGGTGCTGGACGAGGCGAGAATTACAGGATGCAATCTGATCACCTTACTCACTAGTAATCGTTGTTACATTTGCGTCAAAGATTGGATCTGCGACAACTGTTATCGTCCTCTGGAAACTCAAACGCGTGATATTCATCAACGTTATTTGTGAGTGGATTTAAAACAAAAATCCTTTTTTTTTTTTTTTTCTATTAAAAGACAATATTTCAGTTAGTAATTTATGAGACAATTTGAAATCGATTTCTTTTAACTGGCAGTTAAGAAAAAAATTTCAATTTTAAAACTCTAAGTTTAATTAATTAATCAATCGTCCTTAATATATTTTTTGCAAAAAATAGATTATTAAAAGCGTAAATTATCTAATAGGCCAAAAATAAAATAATTAAGTAAAAGCAACTAAATAAAACAATCAAAATAAAACATCATATTTATTATTATGGCAATAAAAAATTATACATATGTATGTGTGTTTCACGCACATTTAGAGTGAAGATGAGATAAGACTAATAAGACACGTTGCAAAAAGTAGAGCAATGTTCACTTTCCGACCTCTTGTTGCAATATATCTACGCGCACGATGCACAGACACAGCTGCATGTAAAAGTATGTCATTATCTATGCATTTAATGTATTTACTATTAACATATAAAAAATGAAGAAGACAGTTATCATAATAATATGTTCAGAACTTTCCTGTTTATATTTTTACGTTATTTTTTATTAAAATCTTTTAATCGAGGTTATACACATTCATTAAATATATATAATTTTTACTATATCACCTTTTTCACTGTATTTCGCACATTTTAGATCCTCGTACGATCAATATTTATGCCAATAATCTTATTCCCAAGTAGCAAGCACACGACATTTTGACGTCAAAATATGGTCAGTTCGAACCAAATATGACGTGATGTAATGACTGAAAAATGACGGACTAATGTCACAGACCGATGACGATATTTCAAGACGTTAAAAAGACGTGACTTTATGACCATTTTAGACCTATTAGTGACGTTTCAATGACATATTTGATCGTGAACTCGTGAAAAGTGAAAAATTTATTCACAAATATTCGTTAATGAAACTTTTCACTTTTCACGCTAGAGGAAAAGATTCATGATCAAATGTCACGATCAAGTCCCAGGTTATAGAGGAAATTCATGTTAGGGCCCTGAGGTATAGAGAATTGTGAATATCAAAATTATATAAAAAATTGTTTGAATAATTTAAGATATTATAAAAAATTAAATGAGTTTTTAGTTAAAAAATAGTAATACTTAGGCGATTTATAATAATGACTTAAGAATCACGATATTATGACGTTCTTTTATAACATCATTAAGACGTCACAAAAAAGACGTTTTAAATTAGACATTATCGAGTTAGTCACTAATAGTTATAATGTACAAAAATTACCCTTTGATACAGATTACACTTAAATTATACCTCAGATTACTTAAGATTACCTAATAGTATTTCAAATTAAAAGTAAATTTTGAAAAAGAAATTTTACTTTAAATTATTTTAACGCTAAAGATTATTTAGATTTACCAAAAGTAACCTTGGATTACCCAAAATTTTGCTGGAATTGCCGCTGAATTACCTAGCCCTTGTACAAAAATTACCTCAGTGACTAACCCCTCGGACATTATTTGGTCACGTGACGTCATTGAACCAGAAATGATGAGTTTTCGACGTGAAAATGACATGTGCCTGCTACCTGGGTTTACATTACATTATATATTTATCCGATTACGATAAACAATTTACCTAATAACGTAACGTAGTCACTATAAAATTTTTTCGAAAGATTAATTTATCTACCGGGCGTATTGGATTGTTTAAAGTTAATCTACAACAATGTATACACGGTGTAGATGAATGATCTCTTGTGGCGAAATCTAATTTAAAACTAAACTCTTCGAACTAGAACTCTTGGAATGTAACATTTAGGTAACGTGTATGCCACGTGAGACTGTGACAGCTTTAGAACCGCTACTGAATGGAAAGCTTGATAAGAGTTCTAAAGCCGCAAAGACTATCAAAATCAGAAAGATCAGTTATCGGGAACAAGAGAATGTTCTTAGTCAACCAAGGTCGAGGTTGGCATAGCAACGAGATTGGAATGTTCGGGTATCGTTCGCGCTGCATTTAACATTGTAGAAGAATTAAATGCTATGCCGGTGGTATCGTCGAACCGGTCTACCGAGTCACTTTGTACTTGTTAGGTTTTAATAATACCTGATGCCTTTCGCGCTATAGTCGACTATAGGTCTCGTCTGCTCTCCTCAGTCTCGCGATGGTCAGAAGCTAGGAATGTGATTTTCAAAGTGTACGGTATTTATTAGATGAAAGTGTCCAAAAAGCTGAAAATTTAATTCGCGAAAATCAAAGTTCACGCTTCAGTTAATAATAGCACCTGCTAAATCAGTCAGTGACAAGTTTCATTTGAAACGTAAGAAAAGTGTAAACACGATTCGACGATATCGAAATACGATGACGATATTATTATAATAATCTCACAACAATCAAATTATTCATTGCCTATATGCTTATATATTCATATTATTTTTAATTAATTTATTATATTAACACTTTAATCGAGAATTAATCTATATTATATAATTATGCAAAATGCAAAAGATAATGACGAAATGTAATTTTATATATCTGGTTTTAATAATTTATAATTAAAAATTTTGTTGCAATTAAAACAGATTATTCATATATATTTATGATGTAAAGCTAATTAATTATTATCAATTCATTTTCAGTGGTAGCGGAAGTAGCGACGGTGCGGAAGGCGGAAACAGTGAAAAATTGTCTCCTAGTAAGCTTTCAGAGCTTACTTCTCCCAGTCCAGGACCGTCGAATAATTCTTATACTTTGCTTCAAAATGATAACGTGAGTATACAGCACGTACGTTAACTTATATATTTAAAACTTATAAATTGGCACTCTATTTTTAATATAATACATTTTGAATACAGGATATGATATAATATTTTGCTTTTAGTTGTTTGTTGTAATAATAACATTGATTTTTAATTTCAAACTTATAAAAAAAACATACGTCTTAAAAAAATAACTGTTATCTAATTTTAAAATAAAAAAATTGTTGATATATCTTGACTTAAAAATGTTTATAATTGTTTGTATTGATTTTTTTCGTTTATATAAATTTTAAAAGTTATAGTAAGTAAATATATTCATAATTGAACTATACTAATACAACTATAAGCAGAAAGAAAAACACTACAAATAATTCTAAAAAATCCGTGTAATGATGACAAGGCTAATATAGTTTTTTATACGTGTATATATAGGCATGTGTTATAAAATATTTATGTAGGGATCAACCTCCTACGGAGAGAGAGGTGTTAGTACTTTATAGCACGTGTATCGATGCACTCAAAAATTTTTATTGGCATTGTTCTTGAATTTGTTTGGAAATGACAAATTTTATTTTATTTTATTTTAATTCTAATAAACATAGCGCAAGTAACTTTCATATATCATTAAAATTGAAAGTTGTGTTTTTTATCAACTATAAACATATAGGTACTATAATTTTTAAACGGATCAATTATATATACAAAAGATATAAAAATTATTACAAACAACTACAAACAATTTTAAATCAAGATATATTAACAATTTTATTCAAAATCGGGTGAGTTATTTTTTTCTAAATGTTATATTTTTTATGGCTTCAAAAATATAAATAAAATTATTGCTACAAATAACTGCTAATATGAAATGCTATCATTTTCTGTATGGAAATATATATTTAATTTATTAAAAGTAAAACATGCGTATTTCACATATATAGCTTTAAATAAATGCTTCTCATACATTTATTTGAAAATATTTTGCAATCATTTATGAAATAAATTTTTTAAATATATAATTTTTTGTACAAAAAGTAATCTATATTTTAATTTAAAAAGATACTTTTATTCAATCAAATATTACTAAACATGGTTACTAGTGTATATATGTTGCAAAATGTTACGTCTCTTGAGTAAACGCGAAAATCTATCTTTCTTCCAATCTATTTCTGCTCATGTGGATTTTATCGCACACCTGTTCAAAGAAATGTCTCTCGACAGTCTCCTCGTCTCAAAATTTTTCAGTGTTCACGCAAGCATGATTTCTCTTGCCTCGAGACGCATTTATGTCGCGGATTTATATATTGCAAACATCTCGTAAACTTGACCTCTTAACACGTAAAAATTTATTTTGTATATAATTTGCTGAAATCGTGACATTTGTAACTTTTCTTTTATGTAATGTTTTTAATTACTGGTATGTTCTCTTATATAAAAGACTATACATACACACACACACACACACACACACACACACACACACACACACACACACACACACACACACACACACACACACACACACGTATACAATAAGAATACTGCAGAATATAAATAATTAATTTTTCTTTTTTTCCACTTGTCTCTTTTTTTATCTTTTTCTTTCCTTCCAATTTTTTCATTTTACGATCTATGTTGAAATTCTTCTTTAGCAATAAAGTAAATACCATAAATATCATAAATTTACTTTATCTCTATTCTATTTATCTCGAATATTTATTAATATAAAAAAACCTTTTATTTTGACATAGCTATATATATAGGACAGTCGTATACAATTTTCCTACAAATCGATAAGTTCATGTAAAAAAATTCACTAAAAATGTATGAATTAACCGAAATATTCGAAATAAATGTGCAGTTAATATTTCAAATACTTAAAAAAATAACTTTAGACGTTCAGAGAAAATAACACAAGAAAGACATTCTTTGTTATAAGATAATTTTACCATATAATATATATATATATATGCCAACTATTCTAAACGCGACAAGATACACACTTTTCTTTTGTATTGCGTTCATTTTTTTCGCAAACATGTTTTGGCAATTGAAAGATATCATCTTAGAGTACATTTTTGCGTACATCGAAAACATCGCGTTGTTGTCGCCGGAAGTCTACGCGTCGACTTGAACCGTCATGTATTTGCGCGTCGTGGAGACGTATGTTTTTCAACACTGACATTTCGCAAGTATATCCATTTGCATTCTGGAGCAAGTGTTTTCGTCATTGCGCACGTGGTTTTCCCGGTGTACAGCACGCATCTGGACCGCGGTGCGCGAATTCCGAGCGTTGGACAGAATTCAGAGAATAGTTTATACTTAGATAAATGAGCTTTTGTTATATCTTGATTAAGCTTGCAATGATAATTTATAATGACAGAATTGATGACATTGGATTCATTAGCCTCTTTTGCAATTGACCTCTTTCTTGTATATTTATAAGTGTAAGATAAATCTCTCTCTCTCTCTCTCTCTCTCTCTCTCTCTCTCTCTGTCTTGTGTCATTTTTCAGATATTTAATTAAATATTTAATTAAATATAATTTTTTTATCATTGTGTCAAAAATAAGCTTCTAAACAAATTAATTTTTTAATACGCCTAAATATTTCTTCGAAAAAAAAAAAATGTTCACTATAATATATTTCCCTTATATTTCTACCACTTTACTTAATATAGAGTTAAGCTGAGGCGAAATGTCGACTGTAAATTGGTATTTGTCATGAGTCACCCAGCGTTTGCCGAGCTGACGGAATTTCTCATCTCGTTTGGGCCATTTAACTACTCTAAGAGAGTAATTATTTGAAGAAATTTTTAATGTTTTTATATATATATATATATTGTATATAATATCATTATAGTATTGTTTTATTTATTTAAATTAATGTAAAACAATTTTGTCGATAATAATAACTTAGTTAATCTATCGTCATTAATTTGTATCAAATATTAAATTGTGATTTATTATTGTCAGTATTTATCTATCCATTTCTAATAGCCAACATACAACTGTAATTAGATATAAAAAATATTATATGTAAAGAGAACAATATCGCTCTTCGTGTATTTTAGTGGTCTGTGTCACTCGACATACGTATGTTCGTATGTATATCACGTGATATGATGTTTTATGAATGAATAATCAAAATTTATTGCGCGGGCGAATTTGGTCCTCACGGTATTCATCGAATAAGTGGGTGGGAGTGCACAGTCACATTTCACGGCGGGAATTATACCGTTGGACCACTCAGCCACTAGCATCAGTCTTCTCCCGTCATCTGTTCGGATCTGTGTAAACGAAACGAGACGTCTTGGCATATTAGCTATCGTTTTTGTAAAATCATACGGACGAATTTTTTGAATTATAATACGATGTCACTTATGTGGATAAATTATGTAAAAGGCAGAACAAAGAAACGCTACATCAGACGAAGACGTGAAATTTGTAAACATGTATGCAGAGAAATTTAATGCAAGATATTAATTGATTTTGAAAGATCAAATATTTTTGGCACTATTAAAACAAAATTTAAAGAAATTGTTTTTTCTTACTTTTTTTTTTTGATAATATTAGCGACTAAACGCGATTGGTAAAAGTAATGAGAATTATTATAAAACGAAATAACGAGAGTTCGTGGATTATTTTCAGATGAGAGACGACAGGAGAACATCGATGGAAGGTGAGAGGCTGAGCGATAATAGCGGAGGCGGTAGCGGCGGCGGAGGGATTATTGACGGAAACGGAAGTCGCCCCCTTTCTCAGACATCTAGCGAGATGGACACCCTTAGCCCACTGCAGCCTGTCAAACATCGTGAAAAGGCAAAACTTCAGGTAATTTCTTCCTAAAATCGTTTGCTTAACCCTTTGAGTCACAGCGGGTCACCCCCAGAGACCCACCTTTTTTTCCTAGTTTTTTATTGTTTTAACTACTTTTTTATCAACAAATACC
The DNA here is from genome assembly GCF_047496725.1 of Anoplolepis gracilipes. NCBI lineage: Eukaryota > Metazoa > Arthropoda > Insecta > Hymenoptera > Formicidae > Anoplolepis > Anoplolepis gracilipes. Next base: position 12,337,539 of record NC_132976.1, on the reverse strand, counting down.
GGATTTTTTGTTTCTACAGAGTCTCTAGACATCAATAAATGTAAAAAAAATATGAACAGTCATTAATTGTTAATTGCAAAAATACCATATATAAACAAACAGTCAAAATTAGTACTTTTTTTACGAAAAAATGCATTTTCTACTATTCTATTATGACAATAAATACGGCAATTTTTTTATAATTTTAGTACACTCTAAAGTATTTTTCAAAATTTTTTTACAATTTTCCACCGTGTTGTTTTTGTTAAATCCTCCTTTTTTGATAAAAAATATATAAAGCAATATTTTCTGTTCTAAAATGAAAGTAACAGTTGTATTCTTTTTTAAATTTTTTCTCTGAAGGTTTTTTTAGATCGCAGAATCTGAATCTAAAGGAAAAAAAATTTAATTTCCAAAATTTAATATAGGGATCCAATACGGCGGAAGTAAAATTTCGTCTGCCATATTGGATCCGCCAGCTTGAATTTTGAAAATCTGACAACGGATTCGTAATCAGCGACCCCAAAAACCCTTATGTACCAAATTTTATAAAATACTGACAATTAGAAAAATTCGTGATTCAAAGTATTAATTCATAATAAATCTATAAAAGATGATATAGACAACGGTGTAGCAATTGCTAAAAAAGATATTTGAAATCGAGAAATCCTTTTATTCCAAGAAACTATAAGTCGACTTGTAATAATTTTTTAAATATTATTATAATAATTTTTAAATATTAAATAAAATTCTGTTTTATATTATATTTTATATTCTCTCTGTGTAGAATAAATTGCTTGATTTATTACATAAATTATATAAAAATAAATTAAAATTCAACGAATGACGAATTTTACAGAGGCCACTTACAAGATATCTTCCCATCAAGTCGGAATCTCTAGATTTAAGGCATCACATAGAGACTGCCGGGCATCAGTTACCTCTGATTTATGATGTCACGGTCGACACGACAAGCTGCAGTGGCTATTTATCAAAAATGAGTAAAAAGTTTCATCATTGGAACAAGCGATGGTTTGTATTCGATCGTAAGCGGAAAACGCTGTCTTACTACAGTGACAACGCATCTAGAAAAGCTCGCGGCGTAATTTACTTCCAGGTAAGCGCTTCCCTCCCTCAGAAGATTTCTCTAAAAATTCTCTAACAATAAGTATTCAAATATTAATATTAACGTATTGTAGTCGATCGAGGAAGTCTATGTGGACCATATGAACACCGTTCGATCCCCGCAACCTTCTCTTACTTTCATCGTCAAGACTTCATCTAGACTTTATCATCTTATGGCACCCAGCCCCGAAGCTATGCGTATTTGGGTCGATGTTGTATTTACCGGAGCAGAAGGATATCACGAATTTGATCACGGCGTTTGATAAAAAACTTATTTATAAGTAAAGCGGATTAATGATAGAGTCGAATTCTCTGACTGGATAACAAATGAAAATATAACGATTTCTGGTCTTTATTTTATAAGGTTATTTCATAAGGAATTATGCCTAAAATGAAAAGCAATTACAATTAAAAACAATAAATTATTACGACTTGAAATACAAGATATGAATAACGTACGATTATTTTATTTAATATATCTTGGAAACGTGTTTCAATACTTTTTAATAGAAAACTTTTTCATATTAGGTAATATTCCTGATATTAAAGTGCATTTCCACATATAATATCCATGAGAGTGATCAACGAACACGTTGACTTGGGAAAATAAGAACAAGCGGTGTAAAGATTGATCTGCTTCTATAAAAAATAAATGAAGCAATTGAACGCAAATTAGAAATATGTAAACTCGTTATATGATCGAAGTAAGAGATATTTTAATTCACTATTGAATATTTTAATTGAATTGTAAATTTAAAATTTAAAAGTTCAAACAAAATAATTTGGACTTTAAACAATTATTTTCATGCAATGATGCATTAAAACTAGTTGTCGTAGTCTAGTTGATATTTTTGGAGAGGGTATCTGAACCTTAAATTATTTTGTCAAAAATGCCATACGCTTATCCATAATCTTGAAAGAAATCTGCAAGAAAATAATTGACAATAATTCATTTTGTTAATCTTGATTTCAAGATATAAAAAGATAGAAATAGAATAGAATTCAAGATATAAGAAAAGAAATATATAATAAAACAATAATTTTGACAAAATGAGGTTCTTTGATTCATCTGCACTTTGCAGAATGGATCTCGATAAATATAAGATATTTGAGAAATTACTTCAATCGTTTCAGTAATTGAAATGTGTAAAAATTAAAATAACTTTTCATATATTTATATAAATAATGTTTTTTCAAAATTATTAAATTATTTATTTTTACATCTTGACTTGGAAAAATAAAAATTTTATAAATAGTAAAAATAATTGTATAGAGAGCGTATATATTTTTAATAAAATAAATAATTAAAGAATAATAAAAGACGCCAACAGAGAAACTTTAAAATTTTAATCTTATTGAATGAAAATATTTTATATCTTTTCAAAGACATAATTCTTATTTTCGACGGGCTCTTCTTAATGTCACTTCAAGTACTGAACTATATTTGACATATTTGAAGTAATGGGCATTAATAGTACATCATGCGCAAGTATTATTCATTAACATCCAGATTAACTATAAACGGACTCTTACCAATGTAAGTAGATAAGTGTTATTAGAGTTGTTAAATTTTATAGATACTTCTAATCTAGTCTTCCAGCGTATAAATACAAGATTTGTGAAAAGTTAAGCGGAATTAACTGAATTATAATAAAAAAACAATACTTTGCAAAAATCTATATGCGTTCAAGAACTGGAGGATACAACCCAATATTTGTAAATATGTAATTGCGTCATTATTTTTATGATAATATTATGATGCATAAAATTCATACTTTAATATCATGCCATACATGTATGCCAAGGATTAAATGGAATAAGACTTTTTACAATTTTATAAAGTCCATGCGTGTCTTATATAAGCTGCAACTTATTTTTACGAAATAAATATTATAAAAAAAATCAATATCTCATTTTGAAAACTGATTATATTATTGTAATAATATCGCACATATTTAAATAAATATGCAGTTTGACTTGCACGGATTTTAAAAATATTACATGTCAGAATCTTTTATCATCTATGTCATATAAAACTTGTGTTTAAAAGATTATGTAAAATACATGTGCAACAATTATAATAATCCGATATAGTACAATGTTATATGTATATAACTCGAGGATGCTAATAAAGTCTACTGCACTTTTAAATCTAAGATTATATAAAGTACAGATTAAATCGATATAGAAATATTTTCCATTTTTTTCCTTGCATCCTGTTTGTCCTAATGTAAATTTTTTAATTAAATTCAAAAATATATAATTTATGGACAAAAAAACTCAGTGTATCGTCCTATTTTCTTCAATTTTATTTGAGATCACAATACGCGATATGAAACCTGCAAATCATTAGTAACAGTCACTAGACACAAATAATAAGAAAACTTATTATAGATATTAGATGTAAATCGCGCGTGAGCAAAAGTTCTATATAAATTTTGCTGGTGAAAATATTAAATTTATATACTAAAAGAAACAAAATACGATAAAAAGGATATCTTTTTTTCTCTCATTAATGTCTGCGCAATTTTTTGTTGGAGAGAGATGGACTCTTTCAGTTTTATCATATCTCTCTCTCTCTCTCTTCTTTCGACTATACGCATTGAAATATATACCATACTGGAATGAGAACTGCGCTTCTGATTGGCGGCCAAGATTGTGCGACTGCGATAGTTGAATTAGGACGTTGTTGTCTTTATCTGACTAACTAAGGCAACCACGTGACTCTCTGTACTACTCATTCTAAAAACATTGATCTTTAAGAAAGATTAAGAAAGATATCATCTGTAACATAATTCTGGAGTTTAATTTATTAAATTTTATTTTTAATTAAATAATATATTTTCAAAAACATGAGTAAAGAAATTAAAAGTTAATATAAAAATTATTTAAAATTATTTAAATTTATTTGCATATAAGCATAACGTTTCCATATATAATTTAAAATAAATTTTTTTTTAAATTTTTTACAGAATTTTTTTAGAATTTTTTTACAGTGTAGACTATTGAAGTATATATTTTCAGGCATGATAGTACACGGTAAAAAGAGAAAGAAACTTCCTAATTCAGCTATCTCTTAGTGGCCGTGGTAACTGTGGTGGGGTATGGCAGTGCTCATTCAGTATGGTATATTTCAATGATTACACGTCATTAATACTATCAAGTCTATATATATATATGTATATATAATGTCTTGTCATGTGTTTATCGCATCGATTTTTCCAATAGTTGTCAAATGAATATTAGATGCACGAGAATGCTTCACCAAAAATGTACGCAAGGCTTGTATCCGTCCAGTAATATAAAGAGATTTGCAGTACCGGTGGAAAAACTTCTATGGACAGTTGAATATCCCGAATATAAACCGGTCGCGTATACCGCTGCCGTTCTCCAGGGTAAACCTTGGGCAGATCCGGACATCAACGACCCTACTTTCAAACCAAAATGGAATGCGATAGATGGTAACTACCTCCCTTGATATTTTTTTTTTTTTTTTTTTTTTGTTTTTTTTTGTTTAAGGGAATACCGAAGTACCGACCGAGTTCTAACCTAACAAAACAATATATTTACTTAATATAAAAGTTGCAATTTATATACATAAAATAAAATAAGTTTTTCTCTCTCAGAATTGCATGAAAGAATGAGCTTAGAAGCCTAGAAAAAAATATTTCTAAAAGTTCACAAATATTCTTTCATGCAATTCTGAGAAGGAAAAACCTATTTTATTTTATGTATATAAATTGCAACTTTTATATTAAGTAAATATATTGTTTTGTTAGGTTAGAACTCGGTCGGTACATCGGTATCCCCTTAAATTCAGAATAATTGTCATGACATAAATAACTGAGGGAAAAAAATACAGAAAGAATGTCGTATTTATGAGGTTAACAAAATTCACTGCACCATAAATTAGAGCAATATTGCGCATGCGAAACGCGCAAGCTGTTGTCGCGCTACATTTGAAATACAATTCTTCACAGACAAGATAAATCGAAAGAGTTTTACTGGTAACTATGTTATAAATGCGGATGGTTACCCTTTAAATCCTGTGGGACGAACCGGTATTATTGGACGAGGACTTCTAGGCCGATGGGGACCGAATCACGCTGCTGATCCGATTGTTACACGATGGAAACGCGATAGTGCGAAAGCTGTAAAGGTAGACGAACACACGGGGAAACCCGTATTACAGTTCGTCGCGATACAAAGGCGAGATTCCGGGGAATGGGCTATACCGGGAGGTATGGTTGATCCAGATGAAACGGTCTCCACCACCTTAATGAGAGAATTCATGGAGGAAGCGTTAAACTTTTTGGAAAAGAATGACGGTGAAAGAAGGACGCTTCAAGATTCTATAACGGAATTCTTCGCAAAAGGCGACGAGATCTACAAAGGATATGTGGACGATCCACGAAATACAGATAACGCTTGGATGGAGACGGTGGCTATAAATTTCCACGACGAGGACAGTAGTGTCGTCGGGAAACTCGCGCTAAAGGCTGGGGACGACGCGCGTAATGTAAGATGGATGGATGTGAATCGCCAAATAAATTTATACGCCAATCATAGCGAATTTATAAAAAAAACTGTGTTACAACGTAACGCGCATTGGTGAAGCGGATATTCTACAATTATGATTACGTTTTGAGAGAAGAGGATATCATTGTTAAAAAAATTTATTTCTCTCTATGGTGTATAAGTACAATATTTCATTAAACGTCATTCCTGTCATTTATGTCAAACTATATTATAAAATGTTAAATCTAATGTATAATATCTTGAATAAAATAAGATTTTTCAATGTATCGATAAAATATCTACATTTAACAAAATTATCAATACTGTAATATATCAAATATTACAATTTTAGGATTCGGAAGTTTTTCAATTGTAATTATGTCACATCATGCATACTTTCATATGATTTTTTTTTATCGCGCATCACAGTTATGTTCCAACTCAACCACGAGTTAAGTAACATTAAATGTATATAAATATAATAAAATATAAATAGTTTTAAAATTTCCGCTTAAATTACACATATTTCAATGTTTGCATCATATAATACACAGTGAAATGTATACAATGAAATTATATATATATATAGTTTTAACAAAATGAATACAAAGAATTTTCAAACGTTATATGTGCACACACACACACACACACACACACACACACACACACGCGCGCGCGCGTATGTGTGTATGTAATAAACTTGTTTTGTAACATAAACGAAAAATATGAAACAAACATAAATGAAAAATATGAAAATAATGAAATGTAAAAATAATGAATGTTACAAATGGCGAGATTGTTCCTAAAAGTAGACTTAAACTACAAGCCTGATTTATGACATTATAAACTGAGCAAATATTTGCATGAATATATCACTCTCTTATACATATAATACGTATTTCTACGTATAAATACTAGGCACAAAAAAAATACACAAAAAATAGAACTGAATTAATAAATTTGTACTGTCTATTCGATTCTGCTCGGTCTTACGTTGATACAAGAAAAGTATCTTTTTTTAACATGGCACGTGACAATCGTTAGTAGTTATCATAATAGGTGCTTGACTAGATTCTCTTAAACCAAGAAAATCTAAAAATACTTGAGTGTGATTTTCGATTATTTCCTCATATTCTGGTGACTCGAGCGTACATTTTGCGATGAAATTTGTACTTAATATTTTATCAACCTTTGTATTCAACTTGTAATCATTTAATTTTATGCATGTATCATTTGCCTGATTCTTTTCTAAATTTTTCTCAATTGTTAAGCATCTGTTTGGTATGATGGAGGTATTATTGTTATTTTTCTTCAAAATCTCAGTTTTCTCTAAATCAAGTGCACGTTGCGCTTGTACCTGGCCCAGCTTGGCTGCTTTGACAAAATAAGTGCGCGCGAGATCAATGTCAATCGATAAACCGCCCCTTCCTTGAGCATGGAAAACTCCTAGATTATATAATGCATCAGCATGATCATGGGCCGCGGCATCGTTGTAATATTTTACAGCCTGAAGGAAAATTATATTGTAGTTTTGTATATCTTTTTAAGAACTAATTGTTTTCGCAGTTTTTTTTTTTTAATCTTTACAGTTTAAATCTCTTACGTTTCTTAGTAATATCTTTATGTACAGATCGGAAAAGTTTTTGCAAGTAAATTGAATAATTTAGAGTTAGTTTTTGCAACTCTCTGGAAATAATTTAAATATTAGAGCGTACCTTCTTTTGATCAGCTAAAGTTCCAATGCCTAACTCGTAACATAGACCTAAATTAAACATACTTCCGGGAGATGATAGATTAGCGCCCGCGGAAAAATGCATCAAAGCATCTTTGTAGCGTTTTTCCTCTAATGCTTCTATACCATAACGAAGTTCATATTCTCCTACCACTAGTTCATGAGTATTTTTAAATTCTTCGGCAGCCTCTTTAAGTGCCTAGGGATATAAAAATATTCATAGGAATATGACATTTTATACATATTTATTCCTATATATATATATATATATATATATATATATATATATATATATACACACACACACACACACACACACAGAAAGTAAGGTAATCAATTTTAGAAAAGTATTTAAAATAAAAAAATAAATAGATACAAGTTCTGGTTTATTCTGCAATATTTTTAATTAATGCATTTTGTTAATCACAAAATTTAATTTCAAAACTCTAAAATACACATTTTATTGACACAAAATAAGAAACTGACAAGCGTAAATTACTTATATATATATAATTTATATAAATTTCCAAAGATAAAATATTACAATACTACAAGTATTGAAATCAAGTAAATAAGAGAAAAAAATTTCTTGCTATTGGAGAAAAAATATTTTCAAATTGTCAGAAAATATATAACTAAATAAAGAATGCCTACAGATATATCTGTTCTGCGCACTTATTATTTAATATAACTGTAAAATATACAGATTATGTATATATATATATATATATATATAATTCTTTTTTTGTGATAAATTTACCTAGCATCATGAAAGATATTACTTTCATATTAATTTACTTATATATTTCTAGCATGTTATTACAGAGTATAACTTCTACAAAATAACATCCTCACCTCTTCAACGGTAAGAGGACCAAACGGTTTGGCTGCGCTCCATTGTGATTCTGCATCTTGCCTCTTGGGCTTTTTATTACTATCACCGACACAGTTAGTAATTGGCAGAATATTCTTTGGTTTAAAATTCAATATTTGTGTGAGTATAAATGAAACTCCAGAGTAATCGTATAATTTGCTTTTTAAGGTCTCCTTATTGTCTCGATCAAAGGTTCTTTTGCGGAAGCAGAGCATCTGGCATACAACCCATCCAGTTGCCAGTATACTAGACTAAATAAAATAAAAGTTACGTTAATGATTCGATAGTTTCTTTCATATTGCTATGATGCATTTCGACAAATAATATTTGTCTTAAAAAAATATTTACCCAACCAACAGCCTCTGGCCAATTGTGTTTTGTATTCCATTCTTGTTTCTTGTTTTTAGCGTCGGCGCTTTTAACCGATCCGCAAAAACCCTTATCACAAGTAATGAAAATTGGCGGAAGAAATTTTTGCTGGCACGTCAAGCTTGTTTTGACTTCGTTCTTCGCGTTATCCTGCGACGATTGCGAGTAAACGTTGGTGCGACAAACACGTCGCTCCAACGTCTCTCGAATTCCACGAAATACGACCTTCCACATTTCCTTCCTTCCTTCCTCTCCTTTTTTTTATTAGGAAAACGACGCAATTAGATTAGAAAGATAAAAATTGCTATTATTAAATCGAGATAAATCAACGCGCTCTCTACAAAATTGCATTTACACTACGTTAAGAGCGAATGCAGAATGCACTAAATTTGCACAGATTGCAATAAATTTATAGAGCAGGTTGGTATTATTTTAATATAAAGTAGACCTATTTACACATATTGCTGCGTTGACAAGATTTAAAAATTCCCTATTCGAGCACCAATTGGAATATTTTATTTCTATGGCTGCGTTCGTTTAGCCGCTCGCACGCTGTAAGCGTCATTCTATCTCTTTTTGACATACAATGAGTAACAGAGATAAAATGACGCTTACAGTGTGCGAGCGCCCAAAACGAACGCAGCCTATAGGCGCGTTCCGATATTCACTGCCAGTACTGAAAATCTATAGTGTACGTGACGTAAATTATAGATTTTCAGTACTGGCAGTGAATATCGGAACGCGCCTTATATATTCCTGCTCATGAAAAATAGTAAAAGTTTTTGTGACTCTATTGGTAGTATTTACTGGTTACATCAATTGTGTGTGTATGTGTATATACATGTGAAATAATAATTTCTAACCTATATCGCACAAACGGTGAGGAAACCACGCCGTATAGATGGTGAATATTATGCACTTTATGCGTGTATATTTATCTGTGAAAAGCTAACATTAATTTTTTAAAATGGGAAAGAAAACGAAGATTGGAAAGCAGAGAAAAGATAAATATTACCAATTAGCTAAAGAAGCAGGTAATGCTAATCATTAACATGTAATTGTTAATATAGCTGGACATGCCGCGATATATCCGTCAAACAATTTAATACTTGTCATTAAAATAATAATTAAGAATTTGAATTTTTTGTTCAGGTTACAGATCACGTGCTGCTTTTAAATTAATTCAATTGAATCGCAAGTTTGAATTTTTGCAAAAGTCCAGAGTATGCATCGACTTATGTGCAGCACCTGGCGGCTGGATGCAGGTTGCCAGGCAAAATATGCCAGTATCATCTATAGTTATAGGTGTAGACCTGTTTCCGATAAAGCCTATACCAGGATGTATCAGTCTTACGGAAGATATTACAACAGATAAGTGTAGAGTGGCTATCTCGCATGAATTGAAGACATGGAAGGCTGATGTTGTTTTAAACGACGGTGCTCCCAATGTAGGAAAAAATTGGCTGCACGATGCGTATCAACAAGCGGTGTTAACGTTATCAGCTCTTAAATTAGCTACTCAATTTTTAAAAGCTGGTGGTTGGTTTGTAACAAAAATATTTCGATCTAAAGATTACCATCCATTGATCTGGGTATTAAAGCAATTATTTAAAAAGGTATTAATATTATTAATATTATCTAAGAGAAATGTTAAATGTTTCACTAATGATTGTCTATCCTTTAATTATCACATTATTATATTATAGGTACATGCTACTAAACCTCAAGCATCGCGTAATGAATCTGCAGAAATCTTTGTAGTGTGTCAATATTATATTGCTCCTGATAAATTAGATTCCAAGTTCTTTGATTCCAAGTATGTATTTTCTGAATTAGAAGTAGAATCTACAAACAAATCAAACTTTCTTCCTCTGGACAAACAGAAGAAACAGAAACCAGAAGGATATCCTGAGAATGATTATACTTTATATCACAAATTATCTGCAAAAGAGTTTATTGCTTGTGAAAATGCAATAGAGGCTTTGCAGAATGCTTCTGAAATAGTAATAGATGATGAAATTATCAACAATCATGAGAAAACGACTAAAGAAGTTAGAGAATGTTGCAAGGATATTAAAGTACTTGGTCGAAAAGACTTGAAACTGTTGCTTAATTGGTGGAAGTCATTAAAAGAGACACAAGCAGAAACAAAAGAGAAAGAAGAAGTAGTAGAAAATGAAATTACAACAGCATCTAAAACTACTAGTCTCGAAGAGCAGGAAGATTTAGAAGATATGGCAATTGAAAAACAAATCGCTGAGCTCAGGGAAGAGGAAGCTAAAGAATTAAAGCGCAAGAAGAAGAAAGCTAACAAAGATAGAAATAAATTGAATAAACGCCTTGATCTGAAAATGATTCATAAAAATGATGAGGGACCTAAATTAGAAGGAGACGACATGTTTAAATTAAATCAGATTCAAACTTATCAGCAATTAGAACAAATTACAGATCAAACACCTGACGTTTTAGCAGAGAGTGATGCAGATTCGGACGAAGAGGAAATCAAACCAAAGATGGTTAGTTATGAGAAAGATACAGGTCATTTAGACAGCAAGGGCTTATACTATAAGTCAGATGATGATAGCGAGGAAAATAATTCCGATGTTGCATCAGATGAGGATACAGATAGTGAAAAGTCTGGACTAGGTATACATTACACTTTAAATATTAAAGTACTAATTTTAAATATTTCCTTTCAAGTAAATTTAAAAGATTTGTATACTCTTTTGTATATTCTATTTCTCATTTACATATTCTTTAAAATTTATAAAATTAACAAAAATTAATATATATTAAAATTATTTATATTACAAAATTTTATATATATATATATATACATTTAAAATTATTATATTACAAAATAGGTCTGGAGGATTCAGAAGACGAAAGTACAAATAAAGTGCAAAAAAAGAAGCGACAATCTAAGGATTCTGACAATTCTAACAATCCTTTGCTAACTGATTTAGATTTCCGCGACAAAAAGACTAAAAAGATTCATAAAGCTGAACTTTGGTTCGAGAAAGATGCATTTAAAAATTTAGAGAACGAAGATGATGCAGATTACGAATTAGACAAAATGATCGAACAATACAAGAGAAAGGGTGGACATGTTCTTGGGGAAGAAAAGAAGATAGAGAAAAAAATTAATAAGGAAAAGAAACGGAAAATTAGTGAAAGCGACGATGGAAATTCAGATTATGACGTAGAAGAAATGATGGCACCTAATAAAAAAGTAAAGAAAATCGGCGGAAAAGATGGCTTTGAAATAGTATCACAAGAAACTGGTAAGTAAAAGCTTTGTCAGAAATTTTACCGACCGAGACCACTAATGATTACTGGCAGCTGTTAATCTTGTCAACTCTTAAATACATTCCTTTATGATTAAACAGATAAAACGGATAAAAAATTGAAGAAGAGGAAGTTGACTCCGGAAGATTTAGCACTTGGATCTTTGTTGCTTCGTAAAAAATCTCGAAGGGATTTGATTGATGCTGGTTGGAACAGATATGCGTTTAACGATGAAAAATTACCTGATTGGTTTATAAAGGATGAGGAAAAACATATGAAGAAGGAAGCTCCTGTACCTAAGGAGCTTGTCGAAGAATATCAAAACAGAGTCAAAGACTTAAATGTTAGACCGATTAAAAAAGTCATGGAAGCTAAGGCGAGAAAAAAGAGACGTGCAATGCGCAAACTTGATAAGGCCAAGAAGAAGGTGGAAGTGTTGATGGATAACGCGGATATTAGTGACGTGGAGAAGGCCAGACAAATTAAAACGTAAGTACAATTTTTTTTTAATATCTAATTTAATGTATAATGTGCATCATTTTAATACGAGATTTTTTATTTATCGTAGATTGTACAAGAAGGCCAAGAAAGAGCCTAAAAAGGAAGTTAAGTATATCGTAGCAAAGAAACATAGCGCGCAGAAGCGGGCCGTTCGGCCTCCTGGTGTGAAAGGTCGATATAAGGTAGTCGATCCGAGAATGAAGAAGGACTTACGCGCAGCTAAAGCTAAAGAAAAAACTAAAGGACGAGGAACGAAAAAGCGAGGCGGTAACAGACCGAAGGGAAAACCTAAAACTATGAAGAGGAAAAGTAAATAATTCTTACATTTATAAGAAATAATATTTAACAATTTTGTTACAAGAATATCTTGCTATGCGTTATTTGCATAATTAATTGTGGTATATGTAAATAAATGTTTTCATTTCACAAGCTCTAGATTTTTTTTTCTAGTTTTAAATATCATGCCAATTCCGAATTCTTTATGATTAACAGAAAGGTGTTGCGTAATAAATATTTATGTGAAAAGTGCATAAAAATTAATAGCGACATATCTAGATCGTAAAATTTACACTTAGATATTGTTTATATATAAACGTCCAATCCTATGCAGTGCGAGCGCAGAATATACTGTGTTAATAAATAGTTTAGTACCATCTTATTTGCGATTAGTTCTAACTTGTCCTTGTTTTATTTCAAGCAATTCTGCTTTGTGCATAATGTCAATATACACGGAAATAACTTGAAGCTCCTTCATCCATAATAAAACGGACTGAACGAGTAGTTACACAGTTGCAAATTATAAACCGCGCTCTTTATGTAAAGAAATCAGAAAGAAAAAAAAATAATCGTTTACATTGTACAAACAAACGTCGTGTTTCACGTCTTTCGTACCGGACGAACACTTTCTTAAATTTCACGTAATCTTATGAAATATCCTACGGTTGGTGAATAAATCTTCGACCGCCCATTTGATTCCGATATGTGACTCGCGTCCCTTATATATATATATATATATATATATATATATATATATATGTATGTGTATATATATATATATATATCCCCCTTTAAATCCCCGCCACCTCCCCCCCCCTTCCTATCGTAAACTCTACGAACTCGTACCGCATATCGGATATCTCGATGTAACTACGTGCCGCCTGCGTAGCGGCAGGACACTGCGGTCGATGTCAAGGACAAGGCCGATGGCATCTATAAAAACGCCTCGCGTCGGCGTCGATGCACCGTCACTTGCGAAAGTAGCTTCGAACCGATTTCCGCGCTCGGGGTGCGGGCGCCAAGATTCGTCATCGGCCGCGGAAAATATTTGCGTGAAATATAAATTACACGGGCATGTCCCCTTTGCCAATAGCTACACGCAATGTTATTCGAAAAAAAAAAAAAAAGAAAAATTATAATATCCCGTTACATTTCTGACGCGCGGAACATATTACAGTGACATTCTAATGAATTGAGAGCAAATTATTATGTAAACTTTTACATTAGAACCGTTTAAATGCCGTTAAATTTATGATCGTGTTTTCGTAGTCGTTCTAACAGTTGGCAGATATCGGCGATGCACTTTGTGGCAACTGCGTAGCTGCAACGGTCGATGTCAAGGCCAATAGATGTAGAGACTACTTATTGCAACCCCAAATTGACACAGAGCTACTCCGTTATTGAGAAAAGATATTCGATTTTAAATAGCACATTTCACTGAAGTAGATATGCGGATTTATATCACAGACAGGTGGATTTATATTTCCTGCATAATAATGCATAGAAAAAAAGACTGATATTTGATGTCGACGCAGTTAGAGTCGATATACATATATGTGCGATATACGTATATTTAGCGTTACAATTGTGTCATGCAAATTACGATAAATGGCTAAATTTAGTAAAGTTCGCGCATCAACTTTAGCATTAAGAAGCTAAAATAAAATATCGCAAACGCAATAACATTTATTTGTTTTGCAGCATTTGAGAAGCAGCTTTTTGCATGCGGCGCCAAATATCTTTGTATGAAAGAGCGCGATCGTGTCATGATTGACGCTGCTACTAAATTTCGTAAGCTTTACTGAGCAACAGATAAACGGTTTCATTAAGTTTAGACAGGGATTATATTAATAATTCAAACTGACACATCTCTCCATACTTCCTATGCCTCACGTCGCCGTAATATCCGACGACGACGTTTCGTATTTCTCAGAATGAGATATATGAAAAAAGTAGCGTCAGTGTATTTGTGTATCTACACGTGGTAGGCGCTTACGTCAAGGGCGACCTCGACTTTCCACCGTCTCTAATCTGCGCGAGGATCGGTCCGAGACAACTATTTTGTTCGATCATGCGACTTTAATTCGTAAGCACGACTTTAGGGCGACTTTGCCACCCGCGTATATATCCCGCCTAATGTACCTACATCTCGAAATTTTAGACGCCCTGTCTTTATTTTTAGCCCGGGTTTATTTAACGAATCTAGACGACGCTATCTCCACGCGATTCGATTCGGAAAATGCGCATTTTCCGCCTCACCGGCAACGCTATCGCGAATCATCCAGATCATCCTGGTCGACGTAACGGCATCAAATCGTCTCGAACGAAACAAAGGAATAATTATAGTTAATCATGCGAGTATAATAAAATTTCACTCACCACCCGCCGATACCGCTGCCTTTTTTATCGTCGTAATCCTCTATTATCTCCTATCCTCTCTCGATGTCGCCGGTGTCACCGCTCGTTGCTCCGTTGATACTTGAAGCAGCCACACACACATACACACACATGCACACGTAAATATATATGTATACATCACAAACCTTAATCACTTACTCACTCATCCGGCGTGACGCGGTAAAATGTCACTAATTATCGCGATCGCGTAAGAAAGAAACAGGCTAATAAGCAACCGTGAATTTGTTAAGCAAAAACGTTAAAAGCACCGTGATTTCACTCGACTCGAGGGGCCGATGCGACCGCCCTTTTGCCTCTTCCTTTGTTCCTTCCGTTCTGAGTTCATTCACTCGCGGATCGAATTAACGGGACACGATAATCGGCCGCTACTTGACACTCCTGACGCTCGCTGTATTCGCGATGCACATCGGGCGCGGATAAATCACGACGAAAAGCAGCAAAACATCACGTCGCACGATACGCCCGACACGTCGGTTACCCGTTACACGATCCAACAATCGGTTTGAAAATTTCGACTTGCGCGACAATTTCGCACCGATGCGTGATAGGTGGATCGTAACGTGATCTAACTTCATTCGCGAGAAGTACCAACGACTTAATAGCAAGTTTTTTGTTACGAAGTTGCCGTCAGTTATATCGACTCTCTTTCTTTCGTAAATCAGTCATAGACATAGAAAATATATAGGTAGACTGTCTTTATGAAATTTCGATCATGAGCGACAAATATTTGTTGGAAAAGGATAGCGCTCCTTACATGTTTGTTTTAATGGATAACGACTCTTGTTATACTATTGTTGGTATCCACCTCTTTTGTTCCAAATATTCACTAATTAATCAAAAAGACGTGACTGATTATTGCGATGACCTCGTTCATTCGACATTATCCAGGTAGCGAGCACATGTCATTTTCACGTCGAAAACTCATCATTTCTGCTTCAACGACGTCACGTGACCAAATAATGTCTAATTTAAAACGTCTTAATAATGTTGTAAAAGAACGTCATAATATCGTGATTCTTAAGTCATTATTATAAATCGCCCAAGTATTACTATTTTTTAACTAAAAACTCATTTAATTTTTTATAATATCTTAAATTATTCAAACAATTTTCTGTATAATTTTGATATTCACAATTCTCTATACCTCAGGACCCTAACATGAATTTCCTCTATAACCTGGGACTTGATCATGAATCTTTTCCTCTAACGTGAACTTGTGAAAACTCGTAAAATTTCATAAACGAATTCAATATTTGTGAATGAATTTTTCACGTTTCACGAGTTCACGCTAGAGGAAAAGATTCATGATCAAATATGTCATTAAAACGTCATTAATAGGTCTAAAATGGCCATAAAGTCACGTCTTTTTAACGTCTTGAAATGTCGTCATCGGTCTGTGACATTAGTCCGTCATTTTTCAGTCATTTTTACGTCATTACATCACGTCATATTTGATTCGAACTGACCATGTTGTGTGCTTGCTACTTGGGTAACTATTGTACAGATTAGATCTAATCAGAGTTATGTAATACTCTCAATTTACGATCCATTTGCGATTTTTTTATTAATTTGCGCTACTTGTGTTTTAATCGTCGAAGACTTCTCCTTGTCTTGATTGATTAATCGAACGTAAAGAATAAGAACACAGCCTGAAATTGCACATATTATTTTTTTCTCTTGTGAAATTTTGATACAAATAAAATTTCATTATATTATGACGTAATTCTAATTGGAAAGCAGCAAGAAAGATAGTGACATACTTAAGTGTTGTCTTTTGCTTTCCGTCAAAAGTAGGCTACACTCATCCAAAAAAGGACAGCGAGCTCTATTCCTTTCACACAAATGAATAATTTGTACTTTTGCGGATTGAATAAGAGCAACGGTTTCTATGACTATGATTTACGAAAAATGTTAATGTATGATTAGACGGAGTCGCTCATGGTTAGTATCCCACGTGTCGCGAGTCGAGTGACGCTACAATTCAGGCATCAACGTTAAAGCTGTGATGTATTACTAATTTTTCACAAGAAAATCAAAGAAAAGTAACGCGCGTGTTACAACAAACGGTCGTGAATTTCGCACGATTTATTTAACGTCAGTGATATTGTACAAAGCGACGGGTGATTGCATTAATTTGTATTCGCGAGCGAGTGAATTATCGGAAACAAGGGAGAGGGGGACAGATGCCATCGGTAAGTAATGTCGATAATTGGTCACGTTCTTTTTCAATCGACGCATATATATTACGAATAAATGAGCATTGCAAAGTAACTAAAGAATTCTAGAACTGGCATAATCGTCTCATATGCTCTCGCGAGTCGTCCAACCCAGCTGTTTAATCTCGAGAAAAAGACGGATGAATCCATAAAAAAAAAATGATCTCTAGAAGAAGATATGAGCCAATGCGTGTGCGGCATTAGACGCGTCGTGGTTTGCGGAAAACTTTGTAAAATATATAATGGCAACTTTGTGATAAAAAATTTCGGAGCACATTCACGAACGGTGGGTATCCCTCGTGTCGCGAGCTAAGTGACAATAGGTGACGCTACTACCCAGGTAGCAAGCACACGACTTTTGACGTCAAAATATGGTCAATTCGAACCAAATATCACGTGATGTAATGACGTAAAAATGGCTGAAAAATGACGGACTAATGTCACAGACCGATGACGACATTTCAAGACGTTAAAAAGACGTGACTACATGACCATTTTAGACCTATTAGTGACGATTTAATGACATATTTGATCATGAATCTTTTCCTCTAGCGTGAGCTCGTGAAAAGTGAAAAATTTATTTACAAATATTGAATTCGTTAATGAAACTTTTCACTTTTCACGAGTTTACGCTAGAGGAAAAGATTCATGATCAAATGTCACGATCAAGTCCCAGGTTATAGAGGAAATTCATGTTGGGGCCCTGAGGTATAGAGAATTGTGAATATCAAAATTATTACAGAAAATCGTTTGAATAATTTAAGATATTATAAAAAATTAAATGAGTTTTTAGTTAAAATATAGTAATACTTGGGCAATTTATAATAATGACTTAAGAATCATGATATTATGACGTTCTTTTACAACATCATTAAGACGTTTTAAATTAGACATTATTTGGTCACGTGACGTCATTGAACCAGGAATGACCAGTTTTCGACGTGAAAATGACATGTGCTTGCTACCTGGGTATCTGTCTATCAGACACCGGCACGAAATTGTCGCATAACCGAATTTTTCAAACCGCTTGTTGTATTACATGGCGTTACATCGGAGATTACATGGATCGTCCTGTTTCGTGTGATTTATCGCGTACGATATGTGTATCGCGGGTGCGAGTATTCATTCGACATTCGTCGGATTGTCGTGGAAAGTGACGAGCATATTAATTGTCGTATGAATTCGAGTCGTATTCGCGAGTGAATGAGTTGTTCGCAATAATTGATCACGTGGCGAGAGAGCGTAATAATAGGCCGGTGCATGAGTGAAAACGTGAGTCGCGGTAACACGTTTTTCACGTCATAGTCGCGACTTTACCGCTCGACACGAATGTATACGTATCGCGAGTGAACAGGTATTCGAGGGTGATATACGAGTGTGCAAATGAGTGTTCGATACAATGGAGGGATCAACGGCGGGCGTCAACGTATCGAGAGAGAGGATAACCTGACGAGAAAAGACGGCGTCGAGCGGATGGTGAGTGAATAAATAATTAATTCATTATATTTTATCATTACATTGACTGCAGATTATTTATTTATCAACAATCATTTCATTAGTTACCCGTCGTCCTTGATACACGACCATGAATTAAGGTTAGATAAATCGTGGGTTAAAAGACAACGAAAATCCGAGACGAGGGAGAGAGCGGTGAGAAAGTTTATCGCGCGGGTGCTCTTCATTTCTCGCAAGACACGACCTACGCGGCTATATACTCGACGTTCCCTTTTATAGCCTCCAAGTTTTTTTTTTTTATAGAAGATAAAAATCCTCCCGCGTGGGGGAAAGAGAAAGAGAGCGAGAAGAAAGAACGGGTATAATCCGTAACGAGAGCGAGGAAAAGAGAAAGATACCTAGAGACAGCGCGGGAAAAAGATTGAGAGAGAGAGAGAGAGAGAGAGAGAGAGAGAGAGAGAAGGACGCGGAGAATAAGCGAGAGAATTGACGAGGGTGCGGTAATTGAGGATCGTTAACGCGTCCTCGAGGGAGATCGAGCGAGTGGCTAGATTTTGCTAGGTCCCTCCTTCCCTCCCTCTCCGCTTTCACCCTCGTCTTCTTCCTCCCCTCTTCCCCCCCACCCCACCCCTCCCCCGGCCACGGGCAACGCAGGCCTTCAACCGTTCAGGAGTGGATGGACCTTGTTCGCCACCGGGCCGCGCGTATAAGGTCAAGGTTATCGCTCCCGGCGCGCGCGAGCGCGACCTCCGGATGCATCGAGCGAACTGCGCGCGCATTCGGCGTCTGCGTCGCGACGCCGACGGCCCTGCCGGCCGCCGCGCTCCTCCGTCGCCGTGAGCCATTGTCAAGGTCCCCGTTGGTCACGGGCAAACCCGTTATACGCGGTTGCTCACCGAGAGCGGCGCGAGGCGCGAGGTCGGCTCGTCCTGGGGGCGAGTAGGTAGGTAGGACACCGCTATTAACCCTTGGCATGGTAGGACGACTTTTTGTCACGCGGAATATAGGAACGTGGGCGGGCGGACAAAACGAATCTTGTAAATGACATCGCATTTACGCGGTATAACGTCGATCAACATTTTTTACTCGCCCCATTCTCACATTTCACCACGTAACTCCGTGTATTCCACAATATCGATCTGTTTTTTTTTTTTTATTGCTTGTCAAGAGTATACTTATTGCGTTCCACCAAATATATATATGTGCCTTTGATACGAGATAGAAGAGGCGGTGGAAGGTCGGAAGCTGAGGGTGAATTGTTCGAGGGTGAGAGCAAGTTCAAGGCTGCTCAGTCCGGGCCACGTCCGGGCGTGCCAACGCAAATACGATTTCATTTCGAGGACACTCGAGTATCCAGACAACAGATTTCAGTCTTGAACTAGTGAATTGATTAGAGAATATTTTCGCATTAATTGCTATCTCCGAATTATACTGACATATGAGTAACGGTCTTACATACGTCACGCTTTTTCGGCAAAAATATTATGAGAAATTTAATGAAAACTTTACTCGATTAATATAGTGACTTAAAATACTTGGACGAACAATGAAACAATTTTATGTCAATTGCGTCGTATATTCATGTTACGATGTTACGAATGCGATAAAGGTTTCAACATAATCGGTCAATCGACCGATAACGCGTGTTGTCGGTGACCATCTGCGTCATTATTTTGCGTAGTCAGTGAATTATTGTGTTACAATGATGTCATTCAAAACATTATCTGACGAAACTGAATAGCAAAGTCGTCAAATATTAACACATATCGCAATTAACGTAAAAAAGTCAATGTTACCATCAATAAAAATCTTTGTAATACTTTCTGAAAAAAAAAATATATATATATATATATAAATAAATAAATAAATATATACGAATAGAGACCGCTTCTTTTCTATTTTGATTAAAAATCTATTTAATTTGATTTATTTTCTTAGAAAATAATATTTTCACACATTCATGCATTCTCTCGAACGCTGAACTTTCTGCATTTGATTTTATCTCTAACACAAGCATAACATCTTATTTTATCGTTAAAAGATGCGCCCCTTTAAAAGCATAATTCCTTACCTCTAATAAGCTCCAGTGCGGATATAGCGCGTCTCTTCTAGGCGTTGACGTTTTTCCTGGAAAATCCATTCGCCCTCTTTTCCTATTTTCCGCGTAGGACGTGCATTCGAGCGCGGTAACCTTGAACTTCATCAGTTCTTTCGCTTCTTCTCTCTCTCTCTCTCTCCATCTCTCTCCATCCGTTTCTCTCTCTCTCTCTCTCTCTCTCTCTCTCTCGCCTGCGCGAGCCACTGACGTCACGGCTATCGACCTGAAATCTCGAGGCTACATCTATACCTATCCCACGTGGGCGCATCAACGTACGTATATGTCAGTCATATTATCGTTGCGATGCAATACACGAAAATGACACATAAAACCGATTTATTCTAATTAGACTTATTGTGTGCGCTATTCATAGAGCTTGAATTTAATCGTGCATCTCGCTGTAAATATAACTCAAGTATTATTGAAGCACATTTAGTGAGAGAAATTGTATAGTCAAACTTGCAAACTTTAACTTTCTATCTACAGACTCACGAGAAATTCATAGTTAATATAGATAAGAGTTTTCGTAACGTACATGTAAGTTATTTCCTTTGAAAACATTATCTAACGATAAATTAAAGTGTAAATTAATCTTAAGTAGTGTTAGTCTTGTGTATCTTGCATTATCTTTTTTTGGCCAATTTATACTGTCTATATATCTCCCAGGTAGCAAGCATACGACATTTTGACGTCAAAATATGGTCAATTCGAACCAAATATCACGTGATGTAATGACGTAAAAATGACTGAAAAATGACGGACTAACGTCACAGATCGATGATGACATTTCAAGACGTTAAAAAGACGTGACTTTATGACCATTTTAGACCTATTAGTGACGATTTAATGACATATTTGATCATGAATCGTTTCCTCTAGCGTGAACTCGTGAAAAGTGAAAAATTTATTCACAAATATTGAATTCGTTAATGAAACTTTTCACTTTTCACGAGTTCACTCTAGAGGAAAAGATTCATGATCAAATGTCATGATCAAGTCCCAAGTTATAGAGGGAATTCATGTGGGTCCCTGAGGTATAGAGAATTGTGAATATCAAAATTATATAGAAAATTGTTCGAATAATTTAAGATATTATAAAAAATTAAATGAGTTTTTAATTAAAAAATAGTAATATTTAGGTGATTTATAATAATGACTTAAGAATCACGATATTATGACGTTCTTTTACAACATCATTAAGACGTTTTAAATTAGACATTATTTGGTCACGTGACGTCATTGAACCAGAAATGACCAGTTTTCGACGTGAAAATGACATGTGCTTGTTACTTGGGCTGTCTATGTATTTATACTTGATATCTCGGAAATAAGATATTTTTAAAAAAAATTAATTATAAATTGTAAAGTGTTATTAATTACGATCGTGAGAGAATATGACAATATATTTTATCAATGATGCGAACATGCATATCCGTTTTTTTACGGCTCGTAAATATCGCATTCACTTTAACAGACATCTTAGCGGGTGGGACAGCACTTATTGACGTTCAACTGTGACTTTTTTAGTGTGTTTGGAAAAATATAGTAACTTGAAAATGAAGCAAGGTTACTTCCTTTTCGTTTTTTGACAATCCGAGATACATTATGACATTAAAGAATTACAATTCAGCAAAACTTGAAAATCGGGTACTAGGTTTTCTAAATTGTTCTCTCATAAATTTTTGCAAAGTTTTCAAAGTACAAACACAAGTTATATATTACGGTCGTTAGGATTCTTTTAGTTTAGATCAGTGATGCGTCACGATAATTTCAAAGATATACGGTCACTGCCCTTGTTACCCAGTAATACTAATGTCTTTACGATCTTTAAAAAAATAAATTAATTTACAGTTTCTTTCTCTCTCTCTCTCTCTCTCTCTCTCTCTCTCTCTCTCTGAATAAAATATATTTATTATATTTTCATACAATAGGTAAAATATATAAAATAAACAAATGGATTTATTATATTTTAAATAATATTAAATATATTATCACACACAATCGAGAGTATTAAAAGGTATAAGTTGTTGTAAGAGAAAAAGTGCATGGCATTATATTATTTTCGTTCAAGTTGGCGTGCAAACGGAACATTTTCTTGATGTTACATATCGGTCGATGTGATCTTTGCAAGATTTGTATGTATTTCGTGATGATTACATTTTTCTTTCCCCGTGTATATGACTTCAAGGTCCCATTGTGAATCGCTATATTAATAGAGTAATCGTCATCGTCTAAAATCACGCGGTTGAGGCAGAACGGAAATTCCCACAATTCCGGAAGGATCGGCGACATTCGCGCATTCACATTAAACGAGAATTTCTTAGAAGCTCGTGTGTAGAAATGCGAGCTGCGCTAAATGCAGCGTCGTTGTTTGTCAAGCAACCGCATACTCCCCATACCACACGGAACATAATTAAAGCATGCGTCGAGCTTTCAGAGGCACACAGCACGTGCCAAAAGAGACGGGAGCAAATTTATGTAAACCTGTTTACGGAAATGCCTTACCTTTCAACTTATTTCATCAGACATGTTGTCGAGTTAGTTTACGCGGATGATTACATTATTGAAAGAATATATAAACAACTCTTCCTGGATATATTAACTTTGTGTAATCCCATTATTTTTTAATGTACGGATATATTTACAAAGTGATTCGTATGCTTGTGAAACTACGTGAGATTACATCTTCCACGGCAATAATGATTTAGAAGAATGAATAAATTTACATATGTGTACTTTGCGGCAGAATGGTCTATACATGTAAATCTAAGGCGGAGGCCAAAGTGCACTTATGTCCGCATTTAATGCTAAAAGCGGAATCAAGGATATCGGGACTTCTATTAAGGAAAGGGTGATTCGAGCCCGATACCGCGTTATACCCTTTGCCCGCCAAGGATCTCGCCGCGATTTCTAAAATTATTTATGTAAGTAACGTATTCTAACGTTTCACTTATTGCGCAATGTACGTGTATACATACTCCAGGTAGCGAGCACATGTCATTTTGACGTCGGAAACTGGTCATTCCTGGTTCAATGACGTCACGTGATCAAATAATGTCTAATTTAAAACGTCTTAATGATGTTTTGTCACAGATCGATGATGACATTTCAAGACTTTAGAAAGACGTGACTTTATGGCCATTTTAGACCTATTAGTGACGTTTTAATGACATATTTGATCATGAATCTTTTTAAAAGAACGTCATAAGAATCATAATACGTCATGATTCTTAGGTCATTATTATAAATTGCCCAAGAATTACTATATTTTAACTAAAAACTCATTTAATTTTTTATAATATCTTAAATTATTTAAACAATTTTCTGCATAATTTTGATATTCACAATTCTCTATACCTCAGGGCCCTGAAGTCTTGAAATGTCATCATCGATCTGTGACGTTAGTCCGTCATTTTTCAGTCATTTTTACGTCATTACATCACGTGATATTTGGTTCGAACTGACCATATTTTGACGTCAAAATGTCGTGTGCTTGCTATCTGGGACGGTGCGCGTATTTTCTTTGAAAATTCGTTCACACCGATGCTGTACATTTGTAATGTCTTTGCTTCATGGGAAACGATAATAATCTCTTTACGATTCTTCAAGGAATTCTTTCATTATCATTGTGGTCAAAAGTCAGACATTTTCACAGATGTTTAAGAATCCAAGGACGATGTTTCGAAACCGTCCTTTCAATGTGCATACAGTTGGTGAAACTTTACAATTGCACGCTTTAAACACTTCAGTCCAGTTCAAATATCATATGTTGCTTTAGAAATTAGCCAACAGAAAAGACATTTTTGAAACTTTCGAGTTTACCTGAGAAAATAACGAGTTCTTTATGTTTCTAATAACTAATGGTTATAACGTGATTAAATTTCACGTTAATCAATATTAATCAGTATTCAGTGACGTTTTTATGTTTGCGTTTCTGTAGGTTGCATCGACTTTACATATCTGTATAAAAAGACATGTGTATAAAAAGGTGGTAAATTTACGAAACGCAATTCGTCAGGTATTCTCCGCTTGTAAATATCATCTTGCGCGTCAATAAAAGAGCGATTCTTTTCACTTTCGTTGAGGCGAGCAGGAAATGTGTGTCACCGGGTTAGCAGGCCGTTGGCCGTGTTCCACTTTCTCGTCTCCTTTCGCTCTTCGAGAGAGGGCGATGCCACATACATATATTTTGAACGTATTGTTGTGATCGAAGAAAATTCGAAAAAAAAAATCATTTCTCTCTGAGGAATCTTCGGTATTGTTTCATCTTGTCATAAACTCCGCGATGTATAAATATTAAATCTTGTATTTAATTTTTATAATTAATTTTTGTACTCGTAATCTTTTAATTGGTTAATTAATTTGATTTTTCCCCTGGATTAAAGGCAAGTAGGCTTAGAAAATAAACGAAGAATATGTTGTTAATTCATTATTATTGCAAGTCAGTCTCGCGTTCCAGTTTTTAATTTCAAAATGTATACGTTTGCCGTTCGTCCTCGAGACGCAATAACATATCTCGCGTTCAATCGTGACAATACCAACGAAATAGAATATAGAAAGCGGTTTAGCTTCTATACGTTATACCATTTGAGAGAGAAGAGAGATAGCAATAGCGATACAGGAAGAGTATTCTCTCGGGTTTATGACGAATTCACGAATCATCGTGAATACAAGAGAAACGGTTAGGCTTTTTGTTCCATCGGACGACCCAGAAACCCGATTCTTTCCCTCTCTTCCCCCTCGCCCCTTTCCCGATCTGCGAGAATATACGTGCGTGTATCCGGACTCGTTGGTAGCGACCGATATCAACGGCAGGGAAAGTTAACCGGTCGAAGCGGTGAGGAGAAAGTGAAAGCTATATTTCCGGGGGTATAGTAAACGCCGCGGTAACGGACGTAAAATGATGCGAAGGTGGACTGATATTAATGATTGTTCGATTATAGCGATTACCGGTCGCCTAAAACTTTCTTTAGATTCGATCGAGAAGGAATTGTTAGAAAATACATTTGGTTTACGAGATTTATAGTACCGACTATTAATACGAGCAACACACGGTTAATGATAGCATTTATCGCAATTAATTATTAATTATATTGTCTTATATTTAAGACACTAATTATTATTTATTTAGATTAGATTATAAATAAAAATACTGTCGAGAAGCATCAATATTATCTTTAAAAGTCTTGTCGCAAACATCAAGTACAATGTAAACAAAAAAATTTTAATTTTTAATTTTTTCTTTTTCATGAAGAACAAAAGTAATAAATATGTTTTATTAAGAGCCTGTATGAAACCAAGAGTCTATGTATAGTCGTGTTATTATCAGTCACTTGTAATTATTGCCGATAATCATGTGTGTGATGCCATTTGGTGACGTTATATCAATAATCATAAATGTATGAACCTGTCAAGAGCGTGCGCAAAGTGGCACGCGAGGGCCACGTTCGTGACCTCGTAAAAGCGGAAACATCATAACGCTTTCGTCAACACATGAATTGTTATACAAAGTTGTCTCCGAGGTCTATCGATTTGCTTTCCTGAGTTTCTTTGCGGGCCAAGAGAGTTTCCATAATTTCAAATAGTGCGGCGAAATATTACTTTTCCTTTTTCTATAATTTCGACTCTTTATGAAAAGCCAAACTGATTTCAAAATCAAAAATACCAAAAATTGTAAGAGTATTATTAGGAAGGATTAGTAACGCTACTGTGTTAATTTCTACGTACAATTAATATTCACATTGTGGTATACGAAATACTGCCACTCCTTTGGAAAGAATTTCTCTCGCACAGACAAAGATAAAAGTAACGACGTTCACTTTCCCATTTGCCGGAGCGAATTGTGTCGTCGAAAATCAGGTCGACGGCAATATCGCAGAGAAAGTGAGAGTACAATCAAGCGCCACTCGATCGTGTGATGCAGCTGTTATTTAAATAATCGCACTCGCGTCAGGATCTCTTGATATCTCAACGTGTTAAAGTGAAAGGTGTTAAACGATGAAGCATCGCCAGATCAAAAGCGATGCGATGAGTCTTCCGAGATTTTGATATTTAACGCGGAACTCATTATTCCATCTCGTGAATTTTACGATGTTATTTATGTTGCAATATATGATATACGTAACATATATATTTTCTGAAACGTCGTTCTTCAGATGAATTTGTTTAACCCTTTGAGTCACAAATTTTTCTAATTTTCAGTATTTTATAAAATTCGGTATGTAAGGGGTTTTGGGGTTAGACTTTCAAAATTCAAGATGGCGGATCCAATATGGCAGACGAAATTTTACTTCCGCCATATTGGATCCCTATATTAAATTTTTTTTCCTTCAGATTCAGCAGATTCTGCGATTTAAAAAAACCTTCAGAGAAAAATTTAAAAAAGAATACGTCTGTTACTTTCAATTTAGAACAGAAAATATTGTGTTTTATATATTTTTGATCAAAAGAAGGAGGATTTAACAAAAACAACACGGTGGAAAATTCTAAAAAAATTCTGAAAAATACTTTAGAGTGTACTAAGATTATAAAAAAAATTGCCGTATTTATTGTCAGAATAGATTAGTAGAAAATGCATTTTTTCGTAAAAAAAGTTCTAATTTGGACTATTTGTTTATATATGGTATTTTTGCAATTAACAATTAATGACTGTTTATATTTTTTTTACACTTATTGATGTTCTATAGACTCTGTAGAAACAAAAAATCCGGTATTTGTTGATAAAAAAGTAGTTAAAACAATAAAAAAACTACGAAAAAAAGTGGGTCTCTGGGTGACTTGCTGTGACTCAAAGGGTTAATAGAAAAACATGTCGTGACAAGGTAATCAATTATACAGAAGAGAATTAAATTTGTATCTCATAAAAGTCAGCTTGAAACATGGATTACAAATAAATGTGGCCAACTGTGCGGCTGTACGTGTGGCGAAAGCGACGAATTTCAATAGTGTATCGTTGCTGTGGCTTTCTCACATATACCTCCGACTTTCGATATGCTCGGGCCTTTCTGGTCGCGCGAAGAAAGAGCGCGGAGATATAGTACTCCGCTTCCACTGCGAATCATTGTGACCTGTTCACCCACTTTGAAGTTAGTTTACGTCCCATTGTTCGCGCAAACATGCATACAGTCAAGTTACACATTCCAGTTTGGCGCGCGAATCGTTTATTCGAGTGACACAAGCAATCTAGATATATTTACATGGTTAGAAATTAATCATCATTATATTGAAATTTTGAAAATTTTGATAGAAATTAGATATGAAATGTTCGTCCTAGATTTGAATATATATAATCGATCTTGCTAATGAATTTAGATCTATAATTAATGGTACTTTTGAAATGCCATTGCAGCTCGGAATTAGGACGAAGGTAATTTGCGTTCAAGAAGGACAGCATCCGTTCGTTTGTGTCGATGAAGGTTCTATGATGCTTTTGTCTGACACAATGCCCGAACCGCTTCGTTACACAAGGGGGAGATGTACGCATGATGTCTGGTTTAGCCTTTACGCACAATCCGTCGACCTTGAACTCAATTAATCAGTAATTCGTTAAAATTATTATTGTAGCTAAATTGAAAAAAAAAACAAAAAAAAAAACAGATTGCCCGTAATTATTAGATGTAATACATTAGTACGTTAAGTTCATTGATGATGTTTCGCGTCGTTGAATGCATGAGATATACAATACTTAACAATTTCTACACCGATGTTCCTGCGCCTAATTATCTTTTCCATGTGGTAGGTAGTCGCGACGACGATTTAGAAAAAAATTCCGACCGAAGGCCGGAAGCGTTCGACTTACGCGGATAAATAAAGAACGTCTCTGACAAAGATTGCTCCCAGGTTTCTCTTTCAGACCACTTTCCCCGAAGGACGTCGACCGATTAAGACGCAGCAATTATTGGCTCGAGACCAGTTCCCGCTATTCCAGTTCCACGCGGTGTGTCTTACGTAACTGCCATTGTGAGATCGCATAAATAATCTCGCGAATCCGTTATATGCCGTTGCAGGCGTGAATGAAAAATGCGCGCGATCATTTCCCTTTTCCCTCCCTTTTTCCCGGCTTTTATAGCATGTGTCTTCGAACAACTTTCCGCGACTCTTCAATCTCGCAATGTAATATTATTCCGTCAAAACATTGCGAAGGTATTTTTGAAAAAATTTCCCCAAAATTCTTTGAAAGTCTTAAACTAAATATGTAAAGTGTTAAGGATGTTTAGCACCTACAATCGGAGCAAAAAGTAGTCGAAATTGACAAATATATACTTTTCTCATATATCTTAATATATGACTATTATAAAGATTGCATAAAATCTTATTATTTATTCATAGCTAGAGTGTAGAAATGTATTTTCGAACTTGTGTTGCTTTTTTTCGGAGAATTTTCGTGTTTCTTAAATTATAATGAGAAACTTTTATCATTGACGGTACCTCGATTTCAACATTACAGCATAAAATTTGAATTATAAAAATAAAAGAATTTACTCGTACAGAGTAATTTAAAATATCAGACTAAAAATTATAATAGTGAATAATGACAAAATATAGAAGATTTTTTAACTATTTATTTGATAAATTTAATAATTTGTCATTTCTCTTGGTCAAATTGCAAATTGACATATGAGGCCTAGTCGCTTCTCGCTTACACGTTTGTATATAGAGGCTTCTTCAGATGAAAAGATAGGTTATTTAAAATGTCGAAAAAAGACTCAGCTGAATGCTATGTTGCCACGTTTTCACAATAAATAATATGTCGTCTCGGATAATAGGACGAAATTGAGAAAATCATATTCAATATCTTTGGAACTAGTTAGTACTTGACCAAAATTATGTGATCAAATATTTCCTCTATATTTAAATTATACTTTTGCAAATTTTGAATAAATTCCTATTATTATTTCTATCTATTTTAGCTCTTAAATCAACACAATCATAGGTTTTTTATAAGATAGAAAATTTGTAATCGTATCAATTTAAGGGCTAAAAAGGACAGAAATAATTATATTTATACTTATTTATATAAATAATTATATTTATAATTATATTAATACTTTTACTTATAATTAGATCCACAAAATAATTATATTTATAATAATATCGACGGGTAAATTCATTGCAAATTAAAATTCCTATAACTTTTGATTGCTGTGCAGTGAATCAACTCTAGGTTTTTTTTATAAGTTTCTGAACATGTATCAGAACAATTTGTGCAAATTTTATTAAATTCCTATATTTTTAAAAATAGGTACCTACTAAACATCCTTAAGAGTGAATCGAGAACGTCAGTTGATTTCTTTTATTGTTAGTTAATTTTTATCAATTATCTTTTTTTTATGAACCATCGATCCGGTATGTATTTTTTTCAAATAGTTTCGAGTACCGCTATCCTCTCACTTGAAAGGTGTCCTTCGTTAATATTGAAGTGCTGTTATTCTTCTTTTAACAGCAATGTCGCTTGATCATTCTTTTGGAGGTCACTGCGAATCTTCCTGTAGTATATACGATCTAAACATTCTAATCGACATATTATTCCGATGATAACAATATCATTTTACAGCGCGTTAATGAACATTAAATCTGCAGAATCGTGTGGATCAAATAAATGCAAATTCTGTAACTTTAACGCAAACAAACTTCTTTGCATTTTAATATGTTTGCGACTTTCTCCGCGATTACGAGCATGTGCGGAGGAGAAAAGGGCATTGTGCGTATATTCGCGTTTGTGTTTCCCGAGAAAGTAGGTTTACGATTCAGTAACAACGCCTATTTTTGTCGGAAGTATTTTACAATACTTATCTATCTTTATTTAAATCTTGAACGATGCGCGAGACATGCAGGATTTTACAATCGATATTCTGAAATCGTGTATTACGCGCGATCGATATTATAACGATTGTCATGTTGACAACTAGAGTATCGTTCGTCATACGAGATCGCAGTCTATACTATATAATTAATTGGAAAAATTTAATTTTGGAAATGTGCCAAGTTTTCTTAGTGTTGGAAAAAAATGTATTGCTGTTTAATAAATTGTAGTTATCACGTCAAGGGTTATCACGTCAACGCTTTAATTCGTTGTAACATTAATCTCGTAAAACGTTACATATGTGAACGGAAGCGTCGGGTAAAAAATGAGATAGCTCTTTGCCACAACATCCTGTGTCATGTTTCAAGATCGGCGATGATCTTGCGTTTGCAATGTACCCATGATTGTGGGAACGACGATCACGCAGAAACCGCAATTTCCTTGTACAGTTCGCTAATTCGGGAATATATTTACTTTTCTTTCGCAACATCAAATACACGCTCGTTTTAGAACATTAATTCCATGTCAAATCAATTTATAAAAAAAATATTTGAAAAGTTCGAAAACTTTGTGAAAATGCTCAAAATACAATTTAGCGTAGTTTTTAAATGAAAATGTAATTATTTTTTTGTAAACACCGCTTTTAATATTTGTTGTATATAGAAAAGAGAGTAAAATATTTTAAAAGTACGTAAATACATAAATTCAGAGGAAAGAATAAATGTACTGTTTTCTCTTCTTCCAACAGAGTTTTACTTCCGTCGCCGTTGTTTTTGCTCAAATAAGAAGAAGAGCGAACGCTTCTTCTTTTGACCTTGCGACGGAATTGAGCGTCGGAAGTTAAAGCGCGATAGCAGTACCATAATCTCGACCAATCAGCGAACAAACAGACGCGGCGGCAATAAAGGTGAGTCTAATTTGTGCAATTTATATTCAAAACGAGAGGTTCGCGACCTTGACTGTTCTTCTTGTGTTTAGCGAAATTGATAACCCTTTGAAACGCGGAATTATAATATTATAAAAGAATATTTTTATCTTAATTAAACTTAAAAGAAAATACACATCAGTCAAAACTAATGTTTTTATTTTATAAATTATCCTTAGCTTAAATTATTGAATATAAAAAAAAGTATTAAAAAAAGATATAAAAAAGTTTGATTATAATTTTTTTAAAATTTAATATGAACATAAATTCCTTTAAAGTTAAAGACAAACATTCTAAATATCACGAACAATTTTGTAAGAAAGTTTTGAAAATTTTATAAACGAAAATATATTTAAAGGGCTGTTGAGGAAACTTGAAGAATTTTATGTATTCTATTTTTAAAATATTCAAGTGATGATTCGAGAATCAATACTGCTTCGTCACGTTGTTGTCATTGAAACATTCCTGATAAAACACTGAGAGGGCAGCATTTTATTCTGTACCTATCAATAGGATATCGTCCTCTGACAAAGGTCGCGTTTGGACTTTGGTCGCTTTAATCGCGAGAAGGAGCAATACTGACTACAGACAAACGATATAACGCTTCAATTGATTATGCGCACAAATAAACGTACGATAGTAAAATCACGGTTAGCACAAGAAATGATTATGACAACTAAAAATAGAAACAAGTATCTGTCAGGCAAAAATACTTTGCATTTGTTGTATAACAGGTGAAAAGTTAACCCGTACGCAACCTAACCGTTTTTCTGCGATTTCTAATTTACTACGATTGAAAAGTTTTGCAAGTGCGCTATTCATGTGCAATCTCGGTCACGTGAATGCCAGTGCCGGAACGCATGTGGCTGATAGTATGCGTGCGCGCGTCGCTAAAAGAACGGCTGCGAAGGACGTCTCTGATGAGACGAGTGTGCGTAGGACATCGTGTGTCGCGCGCCGTGCTCCAACAACAACGGCTATTTTCAAGTAATCGACGTATCGTCGAAGGTCGAGGAGTTTAACCTTCAACGTGCCGCGCCGTTAACCCGTAAATGTTCGCGTTGTAAGCTCCGCTCTCAAACTTGGAAAGTACATATTTTCTTCTTTCCCGCTTCTTGATCGCGCTAACCCAGGTAGCAGGCACATGTCATTTTCACGTCGAAAACTCATCATTTCTGCTTCAATGACGTCACGTGGCCAAATAATGTCTAATTTAAAACGTCTTGATGATGTTGTAAAAGAACGTCATAATATCGTGATTCTTAAGTCATTATTATAAATCGCCCAAGTATTACTATTTTTTTTAACTAAAAACTCATTTAATTTTTTATAATATCTTAAATTATTCAAACAATTTTCTGTATAATTTTGATATTCACAATTCTCTATAAGGGCCCTAACATGAATTTCCTCTCTAATCTGAGACTTGATCGTGACATTTGATCATGAATCGTTTCCTCTAGTGTAAACTCGTGAAAAGTGAAAAGTTAAAATATAGTAATACGTGGGCAATTTATAATAATGACTTAAGAATCATGATATTATGACGTTCTTTTAAACAGATTCATGATCAAATATGTCATTAAAACGTCACTAATAGGTCTAAAATGGTCATCAAATCACGTCTTTTTAACGTCTTGAAATGTCGTCATCGGCCTGTGACATTAGTCCGTCATTTCTCAATCATTTTTACGTCATTACATCACGTCATATTTGGTTCGAACTGACCATATTTTGACGTCAAAATGTCGTGTGTTCCCTACCTGGGAAATGTCGTTTGGTCATTTTTCTATTTCTATTTGTCTCCAACACGCTCTATATATTTGTAATAGATAAATCTGTTATACATTTATTACGCGTTCGCGTAAAAATGTTGCGTAATCTCTTTAGTAGAATAAAATACGTGTGAGTAGACCGATGATGAATGCACACACACACACACGCACACATATATATATACATATAATGGTGAATGGATCGCCACGTGCGGAGGTAAGATGCACCTGTCTATCCAAGGTGATCCTTTATCATGCGAAAGAGCTCTACTTTTCAGAAACGTTGAGATTTTTACACGCGCTTTCTTAGCTTCTGAGAATTATATTTGCCTCGTATATTAAAGATGTTCCAACTTCTTACGTCATTGCATTAAAATATATTTGTTAAATTGTACATAATATTGTACAAGTCTCATGTCAAAGAGCTCTTCTCTAACAGTATATATATAATATATATATTGCTCATTTTAACATTAATGCGAGTTTTAATATTTTAAAGCGCCACGTATGCGTTTTTTCGATTAATACATATCTCTTTCGGTAGCGCATACCAAAGAGATAGGGGAGTCACGTGTCCTGCGTCCTTGAACTTGGCATCGTGCTGTTTTCCCGCGTTCCCGCTCTTCTCCTCTATATGAGCTTCTTCGCATTCAGCCTGTTCTTATTTGTACCACGCGACTGATAAGATCCGATTGTCACCGGTGCGCATTTTCTCCTTTGCTCTTCCTGACTCATTGTCAGTTCATGGTCGTGATTTTCGAATCACGCGTCGATACGATGCATATTACGACCTTGCAGTGATTTTGCTTAAAATGTAATATTATAATATTATATTCTCGAAATGATAAACATCTACAGGAAGGAAAAAGTTTGTTGATGAGGCAATTATTTATCGTTTAATAGCGCATTCAATTGGCGCACTAGTGCGCACTGGCGCACATTAAAGGTTATTGTATACAAATTTACAATATAAACATGAATGATTAAAACAAGATAATTATAATAATATAAATTATTATTATCATTATTTGTATTGAATAATAATAATAGCTTTTAATATTCATTATTTTATTTTTTTAATCATTATGCCAATGTAAATTTGTCATCTAATCTTTGTGTACACCTAGTACAGTCCAATTGAATTTGTTGTACATTTATTTCCTTATAGAAATTCATACCATAACGTTATATATGTATATGTATGTGTAAATGTATTGAAATTTTGAAAATCTTTGCTGAATTTTAAAAATACTTTTTATCTAAAATATGGATATATTATATTATAATTTTAGAGATGCTTTGAACTTTGCAAACTATGTCATACGAAGCACATCGTGCCTCGTGCCGCGAGTATCGTCATTTTCGATAATTCATAGACGAAAGAATGATCGCTTTTATGAATAGATTATGACGTAATGCGCATAATTTAGCTTTGACAAAGCAAAGAGAGAGAGATTTTTTATTTATTGATTCTTTAATTTTAATATAAGGGTCATTTCAATATAAAAGGGTCAAGTATTGGAAGAATATTGTTTCATATGTATCGCGAAGAATAATCGAATTAATAAATATAAATATTATATATAAATATAAATATTAAATATAAATATTAATAAATATTAATTAATAAATATACGAAATTAGAAATGTAAGATATATTTTAACAACAAGAAAATATCTGTTAATCTTTTTTTTTTCTAAACATTACATTAAGGTGAAGAAAAATTACGCAGTTTAATTGTTATGATTGTCATAAAACTTTGTATGATGAGTGTCGAGTGTCGAGCCGAGAAACCGTATAAAAGCTTTTGAATGGATAGAGGCACTCCCAGGGCGAACTTTACTCGGCCTTGGCCTCCGACCAGTCTCACTGCCATACTGATACTAGACGTAGTAATATGTCGTCGTAATATATGACCCCACAGTCTCCCAGGAAAAGTGCTTTTACCAGGGAAAAACATATAAGTAAGAAAGAGAAGAGAGAAGAGAAATCATACATCACTTTACTCTTTAATTATTGAAAATGTTGCTTTTGATCAAAATAATGTGTAAGCTGTGTAAGTGTGTATATATATATACATATGCATGTTGTAATACGATCATTTCTAAGTAATTGCATTTTTTGCACAATCTTAATTTATTCTCGAAATCAGTGAGAAAGATAGTTACGTTTAAAAGATTTCTTTTTTTGTAAAATAGTAGTAGCCAGAATGACAAAAATATTTTGTCCTTGATAAGGAACAGACGAAAAGGTATTGTAGGCACGTGCGCGCTCTTGGGGAATTTGGAGGTCACTAGCTATGAAAATGACCCCACCCTCTGATACACATTCGCATTATCTCCGCTTCTCTCCCTACTTGTATACCATTAAGGATCTCGCCGCCCTCTTGGAAAACTTTGGCTCTCCATTCAAGGCTAATTCTAATTCGTTTTATTTTCATCATCGTTGATATTTTCGTTTTATTTTTGTATTCTATTCAAGCATATTTATTATAAACGCTAAAAGATTACAATAAATTATACAGTTGCTTGTACAGTTTAATCTTGAGTAAAAATAAAGATATTACAAAAATTAAAATTTAAAAATTACTAAAAGGAAAACAAATATTTGATGTTGCTTTTGGATCGGTTTTTAAAGAACACATTCGATAGTAAAAAGGTGAGACTGAACAGGATAGCATGAGAGATGAGAGCCCTTGCTGTATCATGTCCTTTTACCTTTGACCTTCAACCCATTTCCCGGTTGCGTTTCCATCTACAATGACACCCACTTTGAACCTGGCTTTAGTTAACTGAGTTTCTCGAAAGGTCAAATTGTAGCTCTACCCAACAGAGATTTCCGGGTACTTGGCGCGGCACCAACTGTTTTGTTGATTACATTTTAATCAACAGAAGATGTCTTTTCCTCCTGTCAAAAATTGTTTTTCATTCACTTTTTCTTCTTCCTTTTTTATAAAACTCTCCGAGAGAAAAAGTTTTCCAACTATGTATTTATCATAATTTATTCTTAAATATAAATTATATCTTATTTTTTTTTTTTTTTTTTACATAAATTACCCTAAACAATTTATTCAATGATGATACAAGGATTTGATCAGTTGAATACACACGTTATATAAACGTTGTTTTAAATTTTTATTTTTAAAACGGTTATTTAAAAAAATAACTTTTTAATTTCTAAAATAGTTTAACGGTCTATTTAATTGTAATTTTCCTGCTGATCGTAATACAGGCTTCTACGTTTCTAAGAATACGAAATGTTGACTGCACTGTCATCATTTAATCAGAAAGTGACACGCGCGTAAGGGGTTAACTCGACACGCATAAATAGCTGCCTGTTGCTATGGATGAGGAGGTGGGTCGTTGCTAGCCGGGTTGTGCACCCCGGTGCAAGCTGTATCGATCCAACCCTACCCGGTGCAACAACCCACGCATACTGACCTCACGCGTCCTTGTAGGTCGCGGAAGAACCTTAACGGTGCATCTTACACTTTACATTTTATGAATGTGATATTAAAGTACATTTACATCGTCAAACATCCACAACATTTGATGCAAACTACATAAGTGACAATTAATTTGTTTAATGAATGATGAACAATATTGGACTATAAATGATTAATATCTAAAGTTGATTTATATTAGCTTAATTTACGTATTGAATGTCTCATTCGAATGCTATATATAATTTAATAAGTTAATTTCAGAGATTATTGATAATATAATTTAATAAAATATTCAATAATATGAAATACACACGTATTGTGGGAAGGTAGTGATCGGTCCCTTTTATCATTTAATTTCGTTTTTGGTCACTCGTAATAGAATCTCGATGATAGCAATATCTTTTGATCGCAAATGAGCTTTTAAGCGAAAGCACTTATGCTGAGAGAGAGAGAGAATAAGATAGGATAAGGAAAAAGCTGTGTAACACATCAAACATCAAAGCATAACGAGCAAGGTTGTAGTGCAAGTACTTGTAGTAATAATAATCGCGTTAATCGAATGCTTGGATCGCAAATTCTGGTGAATAGTTACCGCCTAATATTATAGTACCATCATATCTATTATTATATTGTGTTATATATATTAAAGATTATTTATAAATTATTCGAGGAACTAATTTAATGTTATATGAAATTCAACCGTTATCTAGAGCAGCATTGCGATGAAATCATCCGAAGAGCGATGTGGAAGTAGGAAGAAGAGATCTTAGTCACTCGTATTACTCATAGCATCATTCAGGACGTTGCAAAATAGCCAGATCGATGTTAAGCGAGGTCAATATTCAATTTCCGGTAGTCCAAATTAATCAAAGATACAGTTTACCTCTCTCTCTTACTTTTAATTTAAGAATATATTGACAATGAAAAAAAAAAAATAAAAATATATTAATATTTGTTTACGATCTTATTGATCTAACAAGTCCGTAAAGTTAAACATAAATTCACGGACAAAGATGCACGTCTTTTGTCCTTGTCACGTTTTACTTTTTTTTCTTTTTAAAGTAATTACTTCGGGAGAATTGAAATGGAACTATTATCTATATCGACATTGCATGCGACTAATGTGATGTATACACATAATATATATTATAAGAAACCTTGACACGATTTTTCACTGGCAAGGATACCAACAAGGTTATAATCTGAGAAATTGCGATTCTTAATCGTAGATAATTTTAATGATGATAATTGTCAGCAGCTAATTAAATTAAACGATCCGGGTAGCAGTATATGTACTCTATATACTTCTTATATTAGTATGTGCAAACGAGATATATATATACGGTCAATAGATTGACCTGTCTCATAATCAGCCTTTCAATGGCAACAAAGTTTCTAAGGAGTCAAGTCGCTTTGTGTCCTTAGGAGGTATACAACGAACAACTGCGTTACGCATTATTCAAGGTCCTTTCTAACAATAAACGTAATAATCACGTCTTAAAGTCTGGCTCTTTGTCATTCAATCGTCATCTTTCGTCCATCTTTAGCTTGTACTTCACAACTTTATGATTATAGAAAAGGGAACATCTGTCGATTAAAGGATCGGAAGGCTATTTCATCAATGGAGCTGATGATTAATTTCAAAAACGAAGGACGATTTCTCTTTTTTAGTTTACCTTGAGAATTCAGAACGGAAAAAAAAAAAAAACAGAAAAAACTTAATGAAAAGGTCACACCTGCATGCAATCGATTTATTATTATTTTGAAGATACTCTTTGTTTTCAAATTAAGATACTCAATCTGATTCCGTAAAATTTCCTAAAAGGAGTTAGTTGAGTAACGCGAAAAATTAAAATAAAATTAATTATAATATATATTGATAAAATTAAGGAATAAATAAAAAAAAATTTACTTTAATCTATGTGAATAATATTTTTTTCATTAGTCGTAATTAAAAATTATTGACTTGTATCTTGTATATATCGTTCATTTGTATATACGTCACTCATTGTGTCTTATATAATATATATTGTATTATAATATAATTAATAGTTTCCTTAACCTCGTTAAAAAGATCGGTAAATAAAGGACATATACAAAGAGATCGGTCTGCTTCCGAGCATGTGGACTGCAGCTACCTCATTTCCTACTGCACGTGGAGGAGCGGGCACGCTGCTCCGAAGTGTGAATGTAATGTGTGTAATATACT
The DNA here is from genome assembly GCF_047496725.1 of Anoplolepis gracilipes. Classification (NCBI taxonomy): domain Eukaryota; kingdom Metazoa; phylum Arthropoda; class Insecta; order Hymenoptera; family Formicidae; genus Anoplolepis; species Anoplolepis gracilipes. The sequence continues at coordinate 12,298,533 of NC_132976.1, read as the reverse complement.
TGATAAAAATGGACAGGTGGTTCGGTTCTTTCGACAACGGGTGCTTCGTTACTTGTAACACCTGCTCGAATAAACCGCATTTCGTTACATCAGGCTCGTGCTCGCGATGATGAAATTTCTTCATAGAATTTTCTTTCAGATTGAGACTTTTATTTTGTGCGATTCGTTACAAACAAAAACTTGAAAACACTTTCATAGAACTGTCGTCAAATATTTTTATCGATTGCTTTTTATAGAATTTAATTTTTTAAGTAATTTTTTATTTAATAGTAGTATCACTTTAAAGATAAATTATCTCTTGTCTGTATCCCAGATGGTTTGAATTTTGCTTCAGAATTTTCTTAATATAACCATCTGTCTTTGACGGAAATCTATCGAGGGAAGCGTATTCAAAGTTTCATTTTCTGGATATATCAGACAATATATAGCGAAGTAGCTCGGGGAAGGGGGGGGAGGAGGGACGGCTGTTTCAATTCGTACGGCCCTGAAATGTTATAACCCCATGCATAGTTTGCGACCTACATAAACGGGGCAAACATGTGCCGCCAGTCATATGCCAAACGCAGGACTCGGGGTGTCTGTGTGCCATGACGACCTACAAAATCGGCGTACGCCTTGGAACACCTGGCTCTCGGCGCACCCGCGTTTACGTGACCCTCGACAGACGGTTGCATGTGGTTTGTAATCGGTCTCGGGGGATCGTTATGACCCCATTTTATTAAAATAATATTTAAATTGTCACATTTGAATTTGCCTTCTTGCATTTCCTGCTTCCAATGCGGCGCCAAAATAAACGGGTTATTGTTTTTTTACTAGTCGTTTTAGTCGTATTATTTATGTATGCTCACAAATCTTCGATATATTGATGCAAATTAATTATTATTTATTATGTAATTAATATTGAATTAATCCATGATTTATATCTCCCTTTTATCAAGGAGTGTCATTTATATTTTATCTTACATAAAAGTCATTATCTCCCGTTACAAAATAAACATTAAGATGGAAGAAGTGTGCAAGCTCGGCTGTATCAACAGGCAGGTGATGCGGCACGAGCGATGGATGACCTCGAAAAGGAAGAACCGTATATTTGCCACCTTTGCTCGCCGTCTGCGGTTTGCGGCATCCTGATATTTTGTTAAACGAATAGAATTTAATCTCGCAGTCAAGATTAAACGCTACGTAACATTCATCTTTTTGATTTTTCGTTGGAGAGCAGAGTTTTATTTCTTATCGCTTGGAATTAATTCAGCTTTATATTACTTTCAAGCCAGAAGCGGAGAGCCTTCGAATTTGGACAGGTGCTCGCAAATATGATTCGCAAAACGAAAAAAAAAAAAAAAAAAAAAAAAAAACTCGAGAGCCACCTTGGCAGCTTGGATTGAGTTCGATCGTGAGTTTTTTCGCATGCAGCTTTTTTTTCGATCACCTCGACCACCCGAAAACCCTCTGTCTAGTAAAACCAAAGTACCATGTGGTACTTGATATACTGTATGTTATGGTGTTCTTTGCAAAAGAGCTTTGTCATTGAATGGGAAAAAGCATGCTTTTCGACTGTAGGAAAAATGTTCTTGAGAGTCCTTGGTACAATATCCTTCTTGTTGTTTTACATGTGTCTTCATCTCTCTGCATCTCTCTCCATCTTTCCTTTTATTTATTCTGTCTTCTCGGCGTCCTGTTCGTAATCTTGTTCCATCGTGCTTTAATTGTCATTCTGAGAATCGATGGAACGATCTATAAACCAATGTGAACAAAGTTGTCGGAAGAAGTGCTCTCCGAAGAATTGATACTTGGAATTTAATAATTATATTGTTACGATAGCCTTCGGCAAAAAAATAATATTTCAGTTTTTCACTTTATATTATAACATAAACGTAACGTATATAGTTTCATAAATTTTTCATTGCTAAATTATCTGATTCCCACAGATTTATAGTCTGTCAGAGAAATGAGAATGAGATTGACCTTCTATGAATCGAAATGAACGATACGCCTTATTATTTTTTCATTCTCGATGACGAATGTAAATCGATACTTGAGAACGTTTATTTCAAGATCTCGGCATTTTCCATAATGAGAGAGGGAGGGGGGGGGGGAGATCGAGTTTATTCTCAGCTAGATCAACAGGTTGGACTGACGCGAAGGTGCGTCCACACCGCAGGTTGGAGAATCTAGGGCAGGATGGAGGGTCGATCGTTCGTAGGGCAAGCGAGAGCAAGTCTAGCGGCGAAGGGGTTGTTAACTGACGTCACGATGACGCAATGCCAAAGACTGCTGCTGCTTTCCCGGCGCCGCGCCGGTCGCATCTGCCCTACGGCTGACATTGACACTGGTCGAGGCATCGATTTGTTCTTCAACGAAGTAAGAGCAAGTTGAGGGTCACCGTGATCGTTTTACTGACGCTGTTTAATCGGAGGTCACCCGGAGTGATTTACCTTCTCTGTTAAGGGAATCACCTCAGAATGGCGATCGACCCCAGGACGATGTTTACCAAGATACAAACGGGCACGACACTAGAATGTTGTTATATCGTTCCGTGTAATAGATTCGCCAGATTGAGTCGTTAATTAGATTAGCGCGGCAAATTATACTCGATGCGAGGAAACTTTCTAAATTTGGGCGTGATTAATCCTTTGAGTCACAACGGGTCACCCAGAGACCCACCTTTTTTTTCCTACTTTTTTATTGTTTTAACTACTTTTTTATCAACAAATACCGGATTTTTTGTTTCTACAGAGGTTCTGAGAACATTAATAAGTGATTTCCATCAATAAGTTAATTTCCAAAATTTAATATAGGGATTCAATATGGTAGAAGTAAAATTTTGAAAAAAAAGAAAAATTTTCCGCCATCTTGAATTTTGAAAATCTGACAACGGATTCGTAATCAGCGACTTCAAAAACCTTTATATACCAAATTTTATAAAATACTGACAATTAGAAAAATTTGTGACTCAAAGGATTAATACAGTTCAACTTAAACTATACTGCTTCTAATCAATTTACGCTGCCTAGAACAAAATAAATAGTTGTTATAAATATCAACTTTGAAAATGGTTCTCAACAGTACTGTTATATTCGATTAATATATTTTTATAAGTCTAATAAATGTGTTAAATTTAGATATCTAGGAAGAATTATTCATAGCGAACGTGTAAGTAAATTTGTTTTTTTTTGCATATATTGAAAATAATCGAAAAATAATTTGATGCAATTTTTTGTGCACACTTTTAGCTATAGAGTCATTGTTATCTTTAATTCGCTCGTCACGTTGGTTAGATGCCATAGGCGATATAAGAGGACGTACTTTAATTTATTTCTCGATAACCATTTGAGACCTTGACCTTGTGCGTCATAGCTGGTCGTATATTCGGATTATATTTTCAGTGACTCATGTCGTGAATCGTCTCGACAGTCGCGACCGAGCAATATACGATCATGCCAAAACGGATCAAAATCACAGCTTTAACAAATCTATTTATACAATATTTAAATTACTTAGTAGAGAATAGATTATCATAATTAATAATTAAATAGTTGTACTTGAAAGATTTCCTTAAGAAAATGTCAAGTTAAAATTTGTTCAAAAATTTATGATCGAACATAAAAAAGAAATATCTTCGCGATCAGAAATGTTTTTTTCCTCATGTTGATTTGTATTGTATTAAAGATAGTACCAATTTGAATCTTTTGCAAATTTATCTCGTAGAAAATATTTAAGATATTTATTTGCGCATCAGCATTATTAGCGGGACACATCGACTGTGCTTTTTCCGATATTTTTAGGATCAAGTCGGGACGCGGGATTAACGTTGAACCGTTTTAAAGATCTGCGATCGACGTCGCGTCGCAAGGAAACAATATACTGTTCGACCAGAATACACCGTTCTTCGGCTGGCTTGTAATAATTTAGAATGAATCAGAAGCCTTTTGCGTTAGCGAGAAGAGATGGAAAGAATTTATCTACAGAAGCGAATCATAGATCCCGACATGCGAGTTAAAAACTTCGATTGTCGTCTTTTCGTGTACTTATTTATACGTCCGCAGCGAATGAGTGCATTGTCCTACGGTCGTATCAATAACGAGGAGATAATGCGCTCGGCTCAACTTGGCAGAGCGAAAGTCCATCTAGATCATTGGCCCTTACCACAATATTTAGCACCAAACATGGCTGTTAAAATAAATTATTAAATCATAAGCAAAAAATTTTTTTTAATTGTTTACAGATTTTAATTATATACATCTCACTATAATATAGAACGATATAGGGATTTTCCAAATTATTCTTGCATGAAAATGCTACGGGTATTTGTCACGAATCATCTTTCCTATCATCTAAATCATTTTTCACAATATTTCCGCATAATGAAAATTATCACTTTTGTTCGATAAAAAAGCATCAGCTGGGCAATGATGTTTGCTAAGAAGCAGCGTACGGTTATTTGGTAATAAAAATAATTTAGCGATGAATGAGGGGGTAGACGATGGTCAGGAGAGAGAAAGACTAACGTAAGATATTTTTATTGGACGTCTGCAGTCTGGATGCACGGCCGGCCGTTCACCCGATGCACTCGTCGCTTCACGCCAATCCATACGCTCGCAATCCTTGCTCTCGATTATTTCTCTTCTCTCCTTCCTCTTCTTTCCTTCTCTGCGTTTTACTTCTACGGCGTTCACGATGCAACATTCGCGATTGATAAAGCGACAATTTCGCATTCACAAATTTTCAATCTTAACAACAGTTTCTTCATTCTAAATATCTCTTTGAGATTATTTTACTCGATATGAGTAATTTTTCTCTTACGATATCATACAAATCATGCTCCCTTCAAGTCGAATTTTATTTCCGACAATAAAAACTTTAATCGTGAATAGGCAGTTTGCATTGAAAAAAAATACATTTTTTTATATATGTAATTTAAATATATACTATTATAAATTTATTTATAAGAAAATTTTAAATTTTAATCAATAGAAAAGTATTAAAAAATTTAATAAAATTTAAATTGTAAGAAAACGATTTTGATTGGTTGGAGTGCGTGACGTCACAGGGCAATAGTTTCAAATGTTTGTTTTCTGTATTCTGTATTGCGATATTCGGTCATTCTTGATCTCGAGGTACGAAGGAAAACAATTTATTGGATGTTTTAATTGTTGTACTTTTACATAGAGGTACAAAACAGGTTTTGTACGTGTTACCTTTGCCCATTTTCACAATAACTGGATATTTTAATAAATAAAAATAGTGTGTTGTCACTGTATATATTGGTTAGATTTGAGGAGACGCTATTAGCGTCTCCCCGAATGTAGATATTGCACTGTGACGTCACATCGCGTTTGAAAGGACTCGGTCGTTTCCGGATCGTACTCGACAATTTCAAATAATGTAATTTTGATTATTGATTTTCTCGCTTAATTTGCATTAAAAAATTGCGAAAAAAATAATTACATTTAAAACTAATAATATATAAATTATAAAATGCAATTGTTTTTCAAAATCATGCAAACTCCCTATTTTATATAAAAGTTCTGTAATGTCTCACACACTTGTCTTGCACATTTAGAAAATTAATTTAACTCGATCGATGCTTTTACACGATTTGTCGAAACACGATTTCTCTTCGTTCGCACGGCCCTGGAGTCGAATCAGATCGGTCGCGTGGGTGAGTCTGCCCTGTTGGAGGGGCGCTGAGTGCCGAGGGGGTTGTCCGAGGGGTGGGGTAGGGGACGGTCAACCGATGTGGAGCGGACAAACCGACAAACAGGGATGCACCGACCTTGGGGGGATTTTTGTGTCTACCGTAGTGCGTTAACCCCGGGAGCTGAGAACGAGCGTGGCGTGCAGCGTGCTAAAGGAATGAGGGCTCCTTTGGTTCTTTGTCTCCCTTTCCCTCCTTCTCTCGCTGAACTGCGCCGCCCTTTTTTCTATCCTGCTGCTTCTTTGCTCAGTCAAGGTTCGGTTCAGCCATGTTTGCGTCGGGAATCTGTTATCTCCATCCCTTTGCGCGAACTCTCGAAATTTTCTGCCTCGTATTTATATTATGGCCTCCAGACAAAGGCAATATTTGTATTATGGTACCTTCTTTTTCACTACGGTTTTTTCTTTCTTTCAAAGATGTATTATTAATTAAATTAGAAAAAATCGAAAGAATTATTTAATCAAATTTTGTTTGTTCAAAAATCGATTATAATTTCATTTACGCGTAGTAACAATAGTGGCCAAATTTTTATTCTGCAGTTGTTGCACGTTGAAAACATCAAGTTTTTATCAGAGTTTTCCTTTCTTGTAATCTGAAAAAAATGGGCTCCATTGTAATCGATTATTTATTCTGCTCACATAAATTCGAAATAGGTCAAGTTGTTCGACGAAATAATCTTGTTTCTTTCATCGACAAAACCTTGATCTGTTCCTCGTTCCCTATCGCGTGACGTTCAATTATGATTCGGTACTTCTGGGGAACGTGGGGAGCGAAGAGAGATACGTCTATTGGCTTATCTGTCGTACCCAACGAGCAATTAATTCAATGACAATGCTCGTTGAGCTTCTCATACTAATCAAGATTGACCTTTTGATTCAGTGAGAAAGAGTCTTTTTGGCATGATTAAGACTGCCATATTGTGACAATTGATAAACTGATTTTTTTTTTTTTTTTTTTTTTTTTTTTATCACGTTGGAATAAGAAATTTATTCATATTACAATTTAATAGGAGATTCAACTGGAATTATATTCAACTGCATTGTTTTTACAAGACGAAATGAATGAAAAGAAGTCAATTCAGAAATCGGTAATTTTTTTGTATAATTAGGTTAATTAAATCATTACTTATCATACGTTAATCATCATTATTTATCATCCACTGTAGTATCGATATCTTTTTTTTATACGATGATCATGCAATCGTATAAAAAAACGATAGGTATCAATATAATAATGATAGATAAATAATGATGATTGATAAATGGCAAATATTAAATAATAATTTAATTAAATTCATTCGCCTCATCGATCTTTCTGGATTGATTCATTCTCATTCATCTCGCCGTCTCTTGAAACACAAAGACTGAGCAAACTTTGGTCGCGTTGACTTGTCGAAGGAAAAATAAAGATGCGTGTGCAAGAATGGGATGGCACGACCTCGAAGGGCGCGGTCGAGTTCACACTAGACTGAAGCTGCCCTTGTGCCTAACTGGCCTTGAGACGGCTCGACCTGCCCTATCCCGGCGATCCGGCCTTCCCATACCATCATATGAAATTTCTCGCGCACACAAAGATCGACGTTTCCTAAATCCAGCTTCCACCTTCCACTTTCGTCTTTGTGCGAAAGTTTACCAATAAAATCTCACGTCTACACCGTCAGTAAATAACGAAACTCGCATATTTCCAAGAGAATAGCTGGTGGCAGAATCTCTACATATATATTTGATAAGTACCAGCATAAAATTTATAAATATTGAAAACATTTTTTAATATTAACCCTTTGAGTCACAGACGGGTCACCCAGAGACCCACCTTTTTTTCCCAGTTTTTTTTTATTGTTTTAACTACTTTTTTTAACAACAAATACCGGATTTTTTGTTTCTACAGAATCTCTAGAACATCAATAAGTGTAAAAAAAATATGAACAGTCATTAATTGTTAATTGCAAAAATACTATATATAAACAAACAGTGAAAATTAGTACTTTTTTTTTACGAAAAAATGCATTTTCTACTAATCTATTATGACAATAAATACAGCAATTTTTTTATAATCTTAGTACACTCTAAAGTATTTTTCATAATTTTTCTAGAATTTTCCACCGTGTTGTTTTTGTTAAATCCTCCTTTTTTTGATAAAAAATATATAAAAAACAATATTTTCTGTTTTAAATTGAAAGCAACAGTTGTATTCTTTTTTAAAGTTTTTCTCTGAAGGTTTTTTTAGATCGCTGAATCTAAAGAAAAAAAAATTTGATTTCCAAAATTTAATATAGCGAAAGTAAAATTTTGAAAAAAAAGAAAAATTTTCCGCCATCTTGAATTTTGAAAATCTGACAACGGATTCGTAATCAGCGACCCCAAAAACCCTTACATACCAAATTTTATAAAATACTGACAATTAGAAAAATTCGTAACTCAAAGGGTTAAGCGAAAAAGATACGATGTTTTATTAAGTTTTAACCGAGGACTATATTTGTCTCAATATTCATGCTCTCGAAACAGAGTCAGAAGTATAACGTTTCCGTAGTGTAGTGGTTATCACGTGTGCTTCACACGCACAAGGTCCCCGGTTCGATCCCGGGCGGAAACAATCTTTTTGATATTCTGAACTTTTGCAAATATACATATGTTTATACATATATATATATATACATATATACAATTTTTTTTTAGACTACAAGCTATTTCCGCTCGGCATCAAACCGAAAAATCCCGTGTGCGTCAATTGTAGGCGTCATATATGATGATAATTATAATTGAAAATTATAATAATAATTAATAAAACATAAATGCAGAAATATTCTTTTACATATTTTATATAACAAGTTGGCAATGCGTCAATAAAATGAATAATAGCGCATTTTGATTATTTTAATGATTAATTTTATATGCATTTGTATTATACGAAATACTTATCGATTACAGCGAAAATTTCTAAATAATCTCTAAAGACGATATGACTATTAGTTTAGTCAATTTATAGCCATGCATAAGAGAAAGCACTCTGAATAAGTAAAATGCTGAACTCGTTGAATTACATTTGTCGTTGGTGATATCGCAACTTTTACTTTTACTAGAGAGAAAGTAACACGCTCGTTGCATCTTTTGCAGCTCTGTTTTTTACCTGTTTTAGGACTTGATTATTTATACATTATTAAACATGATTATTTTATATAAATATATATATAAAAGGATACTTTTATAAAAAGACAATTTACAAATTATATTAAAGAACTTACGAAATAAAGGAGATCAAAAGTATTTAAAATATGTTAATTAAGTAAGTAGATAATTTAATTATATAATTATTAAATTAATTATGAAATTTTAATGAATTTACATAACTCATTAATTATGAGTCGCGTAAAGTATTCAACCTTTTAGCATTCGTAAAGATTCGTGTTCGATTGTATCTACTTCATCAGTCAGTTTTGCCCTTTTCTCATTTATAACTTGGCGTATTTGCAATAGTCACGATCGCGAGAAATTTTCAATTTTATCTGATTCATTTCCTGGTTGCAATAACAGCAGTGGCGCATTGCATCACGTTGTAAATATAGATTTTATTGTTCTATAATATTATTGTTGTATAATATTTATCAAAAATTGTATTTTTTACAAACGCAATGGTAAAAAAATTTTGTAAATCAGTTACTATTGACTTGACTTAACGATATTTGAAATAGAGAGAGAAAGAGACAGACAAAGAGAGAAAGAGAGAGAGAGAGAGAGAGAGAGAAAGTGCACGATTTTATAATATATCTCGTTATCAGAATTACAGAATTCTTTTTCTTCCATTCTCTTTCTTTCTCTCGATTTGATTAAGTTGTTTATTTCGATAGAACATAAATGATCGAGACGTGGATAACCGATTGACCTAATGGTCAATGAGTAAAGACGATTCGTGAAACCTTACGTGATGTTTTCATCTCTCTAAATTTCGACGTCAAGGATGTTCTTGATCGGCACAGAAATATCTCGGAAAGTGTGCTCTTTGCATAACTTATGGTTTGTTACGATTGCATCAACAAGTTTCGTAAACTAAGACGTTTGCTTCATAGATAAAATAATAAAGCAATAAATATGCAAGTCTCTCACATATACTCATTCTACACAGGCTTTTATTTTGCACGATTTTATAAACGTCACGCGCTTGTAACATTCTTTATATGTTTAGACTGCAAAAACTTTCCGCTAAATCATTTTTTATTAAATAATTTTTATTAAATACATATTTGAGTAAATTATATTGCTATTTTCACACATAAATGCGGAATAAAATTCTTTTACAAATATTTTTGTATAAAACGCAAGAAAAATAATACATTTTTAAGAATAGAGAATATGTTAAAAATTGGCCACTTTTAGCTTAAACGGCGGAGCTTAAATCAATTGAAAACAGAAAATCACAATTATTATATAATATATCCTCTGATTCGGGGAAAGTTATGAACACTAGGATTTATTATTGATTTATTATTTTAAAATATTGTAGAAGTAATTTTATATGAAATGTTTTTTAAGCTTTGTATGCTTGATATGTTTTTAAAATAAAATTAATCGCACATTTATGCGTTGAGAAGTGAGTAGTAGAGAATATGACTTTTTAGTTCCCATAATATATAAGATGTCCCATTTTGACACTCAAATATATTACAAGGTTTTAGAAAAAAATGTTTCAGACAAAAGTTGTATGCTTTTGCAAGAGATATCAGTCGAATTGACAGAGGAAAAATAATTCCCCTTTGATCACAATTAAAACAGCTAAGTCGGCAGTTCGGATTGACGGTTGAGGGCAAAATTGTAAAGAGAAGAGAATAATCGCATTATTTCTATCAGCCAAATTTTAGTTAAACGTTTCTATTTTTTAAACTTGCTGTTTCTTGTTACGCGAGTGCGATATATACGAGGATTTTCCTATTTTAATAAACAACTTTTTGTCTGAAACATTTGTTTGAAATTAATAACGAGTAACAAGTTTAAAAAAGACTTTAACTAGGAAACGTTTAAATTAAGCGCTTGAAAATTCTATGATAGTTTTGCAAAAAGTTCTATATATAAAAATTATTAGAATATTAATTAAACAATTAAATTGTTCGAGATACCGGACATATAAGTATTGAGACGCTCATATCTTCGCTCGTCTATAATAAATTAATTGTGCATATATGTACAGAAAGCGTTATTAATGCCTTTATAAATGAATTTATGCACATATCAATACATTTATGTTGAGACATACTCATGATTTATAGACATAACATTTTAATGATTTTATATAAATGAAAAATTATCTTATGAAAGTTATTCACTTTTTTAGTACATATAACATTTATAAATCTAACATTGAAATTTAAAAGATTAGAAAATGCATGTAATAAAAAAATTTATTTTAGAGAAAGTATTAAAAAGTTTTGGAAATATTTTTTTTACTTGGAATTTTAAACAAAAATACTTAGAAAATCAGGGAATTTTCAGAGAATTTTTTTACAAAATTTGAGTGGACACCCTGACAATTAATTTTATTTTAATGACATATCAAGGGTAAAGCTTAAAAAACACTTTATATGACTTCATCATATGACTTCATACTACTTCAACAATCAATAATAAATCCTGATTTTCAAACTTTCCTTGATACAAAGCTTAAAAACACTTCATATGACTTCATACGATTTCATACTACTTCTTCAATTCCGATTTTCATAACTTTCTCTGACCTTAGAAGAAGAAATAATTGTTATTTGCTGTTTCTATAAAATCTTACAAACAATTTTCAATAATTAATGTAGGCTCCACCATTAGGTCAAAAATAGCTTATTTTTAATATTTTTCTTTAACAACGTACAAATATTTTAAGCAAAACAAAGCTTCTTACAAATACTTTAGCAAATTTTTTTTTGATAAAATTTTCACCCTAAAATATTTTTAAAATTATAATACTCACAGTTTTTTGTACAAAATGCGAGGACAATTATTAGAAATTTTTATAGCCGTAATATGCACAACGAATTTTTGATAGTTTTACATATTAGATGCATTCTTTAGAAATTATCTTCTTTTGGAAAAAATTATTTAATTCATTATTTTAATGCAAATGTTAAATTCAATTATTTTTCTACACTACGCTAATCAGTTTCTGGCAATTTAATATATATTACTCTATATAATATTAATAAAAATTTAACTCTTACATAGTTCTGTGTGTGTAATGATAATTTAAATAATTATAAATTTAGATTAAAATGTTACCATATTTTATAAATATTTCTATATAGAAATATTACTAAAATACTTTAAGTATTTTAAAATAAAAGAAATTGAAGGTATTCTATATATATATATATATATATATATATATATATATATATATATATTTCAAAAAATGATAGAAAATGGATTGTCATCATAGAAATAAATAATAATAATTAACTTTTACAAGTAGCAAATAATAAATTAAATAAGTTATAAATTACTTACCTCACATGGTTGTTTCGCTTGCGTGAATGCTTCCTTTAGCTTCTTCTTTCTTCTTCATCCAGCTTTATGACACTCGCGAAAATTCGGATAATAAACCATAAACCGCGCGCTTATTAACAGAATGTGATCCTCGCACTTTTATACATCATCATATTTCACATGGCGATCATCGTATTTTACACGGCACTTTTGATGATAATCGCATACACACACATTTTATTATATATATTACAAAAAAAACGACGCAAAAAACTTACACTAAGCTTAAACTATTCACTTTAAAAATCGCGGGAACAGGTTCGTGTCACTCGCTGCGGCAATGCTACTTTGATTGTTAACAAATAATACACATTTTAGAGCAGTTTTATTATCACACGTTATATAAATAAATACATAATTTGATGAAAGAGTAGAGCTTTATCATTTTATAATATTAGGACGTTAAATGCGATAGATTTTTACAAACTAGAGATTATCAGCCATAGAAATTATCATACGATCAATTAACTCCCGCGATTGACTCATAAGACCAGATAGATAACCATATAGCAGTAACGGCTATTTTACGCAATTTATACATTTGAAGAATCGAAGCGATAAGAATAATAATTATAAATTATCATTGTATTACTATCTTTATCTAAATAATAAATAATATATTCTTTAACAATGTAATTTTTTAAATATTTCTATTAAAAACGAATATATTTCATCTTGCGCTTTGAATTTGTCATCAATTTAATTTTGCTCGTCAGTTTTGGATTGAAAACTCGAAATATACAAATCGCAAAATTGAATAGTAAAAGACGTAATATGACATTTAGACCGCGCGAAGTTATGTGAATTGAAATGATGGGCAATTAAAAAACAACCGAAAATATACAAGCAAATGTCAGTATGTTTAATTAAGATAGTACGTAGATATATGCGGAGCAATATCACTACCTGCTTGAACGTATAAATGACAACAAAATAATCGTTAATATAATAATAATAATATCTTAACGCTCTATAATAAATTGTCTTAAACAAAAAGACTATATAATATAGTTATTTGGTTATCGATATGAAATATATATTTAACGAATTACAAAATAAATTCACGCTGCGTATTCTATATTTCTTACATTCTTAGATTAAAATCATAAAGTAATAATAATAATAATAATAATAATAATGTATTAATGTATAATTAATTAACACAACATTAATTAACACATATGAATCATAAGATGAAGCGCTTAAAGTAATAAGATGTAAAATTTATTAACATAATATAATTAATTTGAAATTCAATCAGTAGAAGATTTTATGTGAATTTAATTTTGTAATTCGTTAAATATTTTATATTATCAACGAAATACAAACAAGCCTTCACATAGCGTTCAACTTGTTTTTGTGACGTATAGCGCGCTATTGTTTACATACCATGGCCTTGTTGGCATTCGTACGACGACACTCGAGCGGGTAGGCAGCAGCATGAGTCGCTGCGTATATCTTCGTATTAAAAGAGTATTTCTAGCAATTATTAGAATTAGCAATTATCATCCCACGCAATTAATTAGTTTCTATGATAAATGTCACACAAAAGTATGTATTGTACGGCGATAAGGTCGTTTGGTTCAGGTGATAAAAAATTATAATATAATATTGATTATTCATTAATAATACGTATATTTCACAGGATTTTTGGGTTAAATATAAAATATGCTTCTATTGATGATTTTTTTAAAATATATTCTCGGATGGTTTAATGAAAATATAATGTTTTAATTAGCCATTAACTTCATATCAAGATGTCATTTATGAAACATAATAAAATGACGTGGCGTCTTCAACCAAGGAAAATTGTCATATATTAAAGCAGTGATAAGATTTCACGAAAGATTAGTGAGTATTTCATTGATCTTCTGAAAACACTCGTGTTTTGTATTCTCATTTTATGTTCTATTGATTATGGTAGCAAGATTTCATTGAAAAATCAGCCATTATCAGTAATTGATTTTTCTCAGTAAGATTTCACATATATAAATAAAGCACTTTGTGCTATATTTAAATGCACTATGTTGAATAATATATAAATATAGCACTCTGTGAGCAGTGAAATCTTACTAAGAAAAATTAATTACTGATAAGGGCTGATTTTTCAGTGAATATTATGTGTGTGTGTGTGTGTGTGTGTGTGTGTGTGTGTCTGTGTGTGTTTGTTTTATATAATAAAAACCACTGATTATCATTGATAATATACTAATTCCATTTAAGAGTAGAAAATATTTTACATTTATTTTGAATTTTAAATTATCTACTAAACGGTTTTGTATCTTTTTTTACTTTAATTTAATCATTCTTGCGATTCATATTTTCATGCCATTAATCTAAAAAATAATAATATCATTAAAGAAACTCTATACTGTCGAAAAAATTATTTATTGGTTATAAAGATCGCAATATGCGCGCAAAAAATATTCTTTGATAATTAATAAATATCCGCTGTATAGATATCTCGGCTTACAAAGGATTAATCGCGGGAGTTAATTAATTGCGTGAGCAGATAATCTTTAATTGTTCATAGAAAATGATCACGTTTGGCGTCCTCTAGTATTTTGAAAAAACAGTCACCGCGAATAATTCAAGAAATAATAAGAAATAATACTCTTTTTTTAATTATGTATTTATTATTACTTATGTCACATAACGTGCGATAATAAAATTATTCTAAAACTCTCTATTTGTTAATAATGAAAGTAGCACTGACACAACGAGCATCTGCCTGCCCGCGCGATTTTTGAGTGAACAATAATTAAGCTTCGTGTGTTTTCACATTATTTTTTCATAATATAATAAAATGTGCGTAATGCGATTAGCTTCAGGAATGGTATGTAAAATATTGCGCGATGATCCCATTCTTAGTTCATGCGTGACTTATCGACTTATTATCTGTATTTTCGCCGTGAATGCCTTGAAGCAACAAAGGATGAAGAAGAGAGGAGAAGCTCGAGAAAGTCAGGCGCGACAGCGGAGCAACTTATAATTTATTTAATATTTGCTACTCTTACGAAAGTAATTGCTCACTTATTACCATGACGATGATCCATTATTGTGAAATAATATATATGACATAATACATAATATTTATTATATTCAAGAATATATATATGTATATATAAATACTTTAGATTTATTTTATTTTAAAATACTTAAAAATTTTAGTAAAATATTTTTAATAACTAATATTCTTCTATGTAAACATAAAATTTATATAAAGTATAGTAAAATTTGATTTTTTTACTAGATGTATAAGTACAATATTATTTATTATTATTATTATGATTATTATATTATTATTATAATAACCTTATGGTTTAATATAAAAATTAATTTTTGTCTGTAACATTTTATATAAAGTTTATATACCCAAAAATTTATTTTTTGATAATAATATACAATTTTATAATTAAATATCTATTTAAGCAACGAATAAAAAATTGTACGTAATAATTATCCTTTGAGAGATTAATTACTTTTGAACAATGTGTTTTTCTAACTATCACGTGTTACATTATTTGCTTTATATAAAGTTTGAATTTATTTTTATTTCACAGATCAACATTGTTACGACAACTTGGCTGCTGCGCATTGTACTAGTGAGTTAAATTTACTTTAATATTATATATATATATATATATATATATATATATATATCCGTACACGTATACATATACATATGCATGTTGTTTATCTATACATATATGTATACAGAGAGATTAAATGGTACATATCTGCCTGGTTAATAACGATTTCTGATAAATGTTAACAATATTCCTAACTTCAATGAAATTGCAACAATATTTTTATCATTATTTTTCGCATTTCAGATATCATTTTATAATAGTTTATCTTATAATTGTTTTAGTTTAAATTTTTTTCACTTTAACCGAGAAGCGCTAAAGTTAATTATGATATCGCGAATCATTGAAGTTTGAATCTTGCGAAATTTTGATATCGTCTAATACCTATTCCGTGACTGAATATTTTAAAATTAATCTCAAGGTTATTTCGACAAATTTATTTCAAATTAATCAATTAACGGTGGTACATATACATATGTACGAGTTGTACACACGTAGTCCAAGGTTACGATTGTGAATTACAACTCTTATCAATTTTGTGCCTGACAAGGTCAAGCCTTTATCTTTTGACGTTATTTGTATCGACGTGCCATATATATGCACGGATTTCATCGTATTAATTGAAAACGATATTTGTGGAATAGATACCATATTACAACCATATTATTGGAGCAATATAATTAACAGAGATTGTATGTATAATTATAGTTGGATTGTGATTATAAAGTTAAAAATAGCACCACCGCCTTTGGGCTATATATAATAAATTTTATTATATATATATATATATACATATATATGAATATGTATTATTTTGTTTAAATATGGATACTGATTGTTAGATATCGATATCTTATCTCGAGTATTGATCAATGTCAATAAAAGAAAAAATAGTTTTGTTATATTTGGTACAAAAATTATGTAACTCGACAACTGTACACATTTTAACCTAATTTGCCAGCGTAATCGTTGATATTGTCAGTCAAGCGTTTAAGAGCGGAAGAATTAGAACGCGAACACAGGAAGCGTCCAATTAAGTAAAGTCGTAACCATAAAAGAGGAGACTATCTTGTGCGCGACATTTTTTTTATTCGGTCAACAGACTGCGCCGATCGTTGACGTAATCGGGGGAGGTGAACCGAGGCGGGCAAAAGCAAGAGAAATAGGCACGACCTACATATTGTTTGGGTTCGCGTTACACAACCTGCATACACGACGATACCGAGAGGGCGATGACCCGCTGTGTCAAGGCGGTTACACATCGTGAAAGCGTGAGAGGCAGACACGACACACACACCACGTGGCCCACGTGAACGGCCGCTTTTGAATTTCACGGCGTGTTTGTGGCCGGCACGTGGGCGAGTTATCGCGGGCGCTTTCTGATCGTCCATGGATCGCACAACATTGTAATTATCCTCTGGTGTGGAGGGAATATATGGCACGTGCTAAAGGCCTGATTGTTATTGGCTAAATTGTAATAAGTAAAGTCACATGCGATATCGCGATTATGGAACTCTCTCAACGCTCATATCCGGTAATCATAATACAATGACGTGACGTAGGATATTTGTATATTAGAAAAAAAATATTATAAAAAATAAATTATAATATTATATCTAATATTATAAAAAGAAATGTATTATTGAAGGAATTTATTACTACTGTATATAAATATATTGTAATAATATTTAAAATTGGATTAAAAGATAAATGGAAGGAAAAATCTGTTACGAATAGTATAGTAAAAAAGGGAGAAAAATTAATTTTCGTGAAAAATACAAATTTATATTTTTATCGGATTCTCTTGAAAAATGGAAATAAAACAAGTGGAGCATTTAATTTATTCGTGTCCGTATAAATATTGCGTATTAACGTATATTTGGTGATTATGTTTAATAAAGTTAAGCGAATGTTCGTTTCAAGCCATTTCGCCACTGTAGATTCCCGCCTGTAATTATTCTGGCATTGACTTGCCACGGGTAACCAGAGCACGTGTCAAGGGCGCCAATCGATTAGGGTTCCACGCGATGTTGTTCAAGATTTTCTCGCTTCTTTAGATTCGCAACCTGTCACTGATCCAATGGAATACGTTGGGAGAAATTTATGAGTCGTGGGTCGCAATAAATCAACAGCTGATAAAGAGCCTCTTTTATCGGTGATATTACACGTACCACTTCCCTCGAATTTGGTGAATGATTCGATTCACACCGATTTATTTTAACAACAGAACTTTTGATAACGTTGATGTAAAAAAAAAAAAAAAAATAAAATTTCAAATTAGCATAATGATGTTAAATTTTTAATCAAGTTGATGTTTGCGAATAGGAAACATATTTCTCATTAAAAAGTGAGAAATAGTAAAAAACAAAAAAAAAAAAAATAGTAATCTAATTTATTCTGAGAAAAAAGAAGATTGATTCTCTCCAAGGTGCGAAATGTATAACTGGCAAAATACAACTCTCACTGTCGGAAATCCGCATTATCGTGGTGGCTCGGTGAAAGTAAAGTAGATCATACTTCGTCTTTTTCCCTCTCTCTCTCTTCATGCGCTATACTGTCACTCATACCGCAGTTTTACAATAATCGCAACAGCTGCCAGTCAGTTGGTGAAACTTTCTTTCTCTCGCGCAATCACATATCAATCTACAAATCTAAACTGATAATGAGCATTTTTTTTTAAATCTAAAGTGTAAACAAATGAACATTTTTAGTCTGATTATGATCGGTGAAAATTTTCAGTTACTTTATTACTGTCATTAAGATTACATAAATATATTATTAATGAAATTAATATTATTAATATACTTAATCTCATAATATATGTAAATATATCAATAATAACCTAGGTTAGTAAGCACACGACATTTTGACGTGTCAAAATATGGTCAGTTCGAACCAAATATGACGTGATGTAATGACGTAAAAATGATTGAAAAATGACGGACTAATGTCACAGACCGATGACGACATTTCAAGATGTTAAAAAGACGTGACTTTATGACCATTTTAGACCTATTAGTGACGATTTAATGATATATTTGATCATTAATCTTTTCCTCTAACGTGAACTCGTGAAAAGTGAAAAATTTATTTATGAACAATTTACAAATATTGAATTCGTTAATGAAACTTTTCACTTTTCACGAGTTCACGCTAGAGGAAAAGATTCATGATCAAATGTCACGCTCAAGTCCCAGGTTATAGAGGAAATTCATGTTAGGGCTCTGAGGTATAGAGAATTGTGAATATCAAAATTATACAGAAAATTGTTCGAATAATTTAAGATGTTATAAAAAATTAAATGAGTTTTTAGTTAAAATATAGTAATACTTGGGCAATTTATAATAATGACTTAAGAATCATGATATTATGACGTTCTTTTACAACATTATTAAGACGTTTTAAATTAGACATTATTTGGCCACGTGACGTCATTGAACCAGAAATGACCAGTTTTCGACGTCAAAATGACATGTGCTTGCTACCTAGAAAGTATATATATATAGGATAAAATAATTTATAATCTATAAATATAAAAAATTATTAAATGATTATACAAAAATACATAATTCGTAGATAATTTCGAATTTTTGTTCACGCAAAGAAAATATATTGCAATATATATATATATATGGAATATGTTTAAGAATCCTAGATCCCTTTGGTATTCGAGTTTTCACAGACGGGTACAACGTGTTGACGCCAAGAATGGTGATCGTAAACTTGCCAACCGCTAACTGTCCACGCTTTTTGGAAAATTACGCGTCGAACATACGAGGCTAAACGAGACAATCGTCTTTGCAAAACACGATGCATCCGCGCCATTTTTTTCCCTTCTCTCGACCGTCTCCGTCACGGGGGACACCAAAAATATCGCGAAAACACCCGGAGTTCGAACAATGAGAAAGCCTGCGTTTATATCCTCCGCCTTATTATTATGGCCCGATCGACCGTAGAAGCGTACTCTGAAGGGTACGCGTGGGCGAAAAGCAGCGAAAATGTGCGCGACCGAGAGGGCGTTAAAGTAGTGATGGGATCGATTGAAAGTGAGATTGAATTTGAACGTCTGTATTAAGAAGGAGCACACTTTTTAATTGAATAACCGCCGATAAAAAGTGCACAATTTCTTTTATCTCTCAATTTAAGAAGCTTAATTATTTCTACACTACTACTGAGCTACTTTACGTTTTCTCGCCGGCGAATCCCGACGATCAAGACAAATTCGTGACGAGTTTGATCCCGTCGTCCGGCGCGACCGAACGTGTCTACGTGCAAATGTCAATGACGTCTAAAAATAGCGGGCGACTCTCGGACTAAGAAACGTCTCCCTCCGGATATACTGGAACGGCTAATGGCTAAAGATCCTAGAATCTGAGGATTTGAAGGACACAAGGATCCGAGATTACGAGTAGGTATACCTGACCGAAGAAATGTATTGCAAGAACAGCTAATTGTAAGTAGCAAAATTAGTGGAATTGAGACGATCAAGCGACTAAAGATTAATCTTTTCAACTATTATATGAAAGTCAAGAGAGATTAGTTTATTACTCAGAGAAAACAAATTTCTCATTGTCCCTCGAAGACTTATATAAACGATATTAGCATTACACATTCCTGCGGTTAGCCTTGAAGAATCGTCGTCAGAAATCAATGCGAATCGTATTGTTCGTTTACACAAACGAGCCACGTAGCCTTGAATCCGTCTTGGTTCTCTGAATTATTGGAGCAACAAATGTCGAACGATCGATTTTAATTGGCGGAATAACACGATAACGTAATCTCGCTTCCACAAGACGGAATCTGGCTGATTTTCGTTTCATATAATTATCTTAACTGCTAGATACGCTCGAACAACATTGCGCTGCAAATCAGTTTCAAGAAGCTGCACAACGCAAGAGATATTAAAATTCTTAAAAATTAAACATACGCTTTTATACCCTTTGATACATTCTATTCTATACAAATCTACTTTGCATGAAAAAGTTGGAAGAGAAATATACAAAAGAGATATAGAGCAAAGTTAGGTCATTCTGTAGTAAGTCTCATTTATAGTCATACTATTCCACGCGCATAGCTTGTTGATTGAAATGTTAATTTCGTTGTATACTAAAAGTCTGATAAGCTACCTATAGATAAACTTGTAGCTAAAAGTCAGCGCTTGTTTGCAGAGCAACCTTGATCCCGCTAGCTTTATACTTTCTGGAACGAAGTATTCGCACAATGTATAAAAAATGAACTTCATTATCATCCATTATGTTAGTATTGTATATATTCATCATACGACCGATTAGACTAGACATTGTTGATAATGATTTATTATTATTATTATAAAGAGGTCTACGTAAAATCTCTTTCGTGATGATATATATCTTTTCGGTTTCGTGACATTTATGCTCGCGTGGTGCTGTTGCCTTGTTTAATTTTTGATAATTTAAATTGCGAATAGATGGATCAGGAACCATCGAGTAGCACCAGTCACCCACGGAAGTGAAGGGGCCGAGACGCGATGGCCCTGAAGAAAATGATGAGTTCCAGAATTTTTAGAATATACTCATCGCTGCTTTATTCGTGAAATATAACTTCAGAGTTCGCTTTTTCGTAATAAAACAAAACCAGATTTTATAGTAGATAATTAGCTAAAAAGTTTTTTCTGTCAAACAAAACTTCTTTAAGACAAATTTTTTTTTGTTTTTTTTTTTTTTTTTTTTTTTTTTTTAATGACTTGAATGACAAAATGTTTTCTTTAAAAACAATTTACATTTTTTTTTGTATTATGCTTCTTTATCAGACACTGAATATGTTTCGACGCAAAATATACTAAATTTTGAAAAAGTAGTCTCGGAGCCGTCGTAAACTGCGGAGTTCATCTTGCATCTTGGCATTGTTGTCCCAGCTTATTTGATTCGTAAACAGAACGGCCCCTTTGCCCAGGTTTCGTTACCATAGCTTTTGTGTGTCAAGGATACAAACTTTCAGTGAGAATAATGCCATCGCGGCCCTTTTCATCCCAAAAGGATGAACTTAAATTTGGCCATCTAACCAAATCGATAAATGTAAATGGTAGAATATTATATGAGACGCGTAGGTAATCTCTTTAAAAAAACAGATATCTTTTTTATACGATATTAAATCGCCGCACATAAAACTAGTTTCCGTTCTAAACTGTCAACAAAGCCATGATTATGCAAATTTTTTAATTATATAAACAACTGCGTGTTTTATAATGTTCCACAAATGTAGATTTAATAATTTTCGATTAAACAAATTCTTTTTAACAAATTAACAATTTTTTTTCTAATAACAATTTTTTACATGTTAATATTATAATTTTATGTATGTACTTATTTGCGCGTCATATTGACGCATTTGTTTTATGCCAATCATGCAACGTCGCTACAGTTGTGACAGTTGCAACAAACTTTACAAGGTTTCAGATCCTTGACTCTTCAACCGCAGACATTAACTGTTATTGTGACCTCAGCATAACCCATTTTTTAGTTACAACTTGCGTAGAGAAACCTTGTATGTATATATAGAAAAGTCCGTCCATTTTGTGTTAAGCTGAACTAGATCGAATTTAGCATTTTAACGCGTAGCGAGTTAGTCTTAAGTTAGGTATATACTATATACTCGTATACTATTGTGAAAAGATAAAAAGCGCGGTGGCATTCTCTCTTTTTATCCAGAATAAAATTAACTCTCCATATGTAGCCATTTGTCAGTAAGTTTTTGCAATGTACGACGTTACTTTTAATTTTACGTAAGAAACTGTAAAAACTATGAATGATTAATCGATGCTATCATAATTCATTCATGGACGTTTATAACGTAAAATTTCCTGTGTAATTAAAAGTAATATCACATATCGCGAATAAGATTTATTACTAATAGCTGCACATAAAGAGCTTATTCTTGGAAACGCTATACTAATAATAAGTATCATTTTATTTAGAAGAGGAATGAATTATGATATAGCATCTTTTTTTATACGATGTATCAATATCATAAAAATAACGTGATATTTAAAATTGATTAGTAATTTGAAAAATGTAATATTTGTCAGAATCTCTTCAAAATGTGTGTAGTTTTTTGCTGAGTCAACAATGTTTGTAAGTCTGTCTTTTGTCACTTTGCTTTACGATGTAACAATTGACTTGGCAGCTGACTATATAGCAGCTTGTACATGGCGCGCGATGACGCTTCAACAAAGTGATTCTCAATAGTATAATAGTCTTCCACGGTAACACCTATTTGCAGTAAATTGCATTGTCCGGCGATCCATCGTGCGATGGATGACGCGAGATGGAATCGATAAGTCGGCGCTCGATTTGCATCAACTGACGTCAAGTGACCGCGAGTGTTGGACAAATAGCCAACGATATCAGGCTAGACGTTCGATCGCGTCAATGTCGCGGAAACGGATTGACGGTTTTTAATTAACGATATAAAGTAACGAAGATTATAATGCAAATTATGAATACAATTTGTTTCTGCCCGAGTTTCTCAAAATTTTTCACAGGACGTGTCGAATTTATCTGGTAATTTATTACGTTTATTTATTAAAATTAAACGTATCGTGCGCACACGTGTACATTTCTTGTGTACACGAGCGTTATGCACGCGCGGCAAAGTTCAACTGATTAAAGCGGCGGACTTGAAATTTAACGCGGAGCATCCAAGGTCTCATCTAAGGTCGCATTTATAACGAATGTCCGTGATCGAATGATCGTCAGGCCGGAAGTAATTAACGCGCGTTCTTAATAACGCGCGTGTTTTAGTATCACGTAATGTGTGCGTGACGATATCGTCGAAAATAAGTTGGGATTAGTTCAACAGAGTTAGACGTCAATGTAGCAGCGACAAGAACAACAACATCTCCTTTCTTACGTTTGTGAATAACAGACATCGACACGAGTAATTTTCTATACAAGTACAAGTTTATCTTATGCTCTATATTATCTACATAAATGTTGTCATTTTTTATAATTCAACATCTCCCCTCTTACATCATCACGTCGTCTCGTATGTTGTCATAACATACCATTGACTGCGCAAGCAGTCGATACAAGTTTACAAAACTCTGATCTTCCTTTCCTCCAAGTCGATGTTTTCCCGACGACACCAGCAGCGTCTCTTTAATTCATCGTCACAAAATTATTCCTTTCCGTCGGATTGGAAAGAAAAAAAAAAAAAAAACAAAAAAAATGGTATGTCACCTCGGAGTTATCGTCATCGAATGAGAGGTCCAGAGAGGATACGAGCAGAAAGATGAGCGACGAGCGCGGGCGCGGAAAAAAGGACGGAGAAGCCGAAGCACACACACACACACACACACACACACATATATAGATATATATATGTATATATGTATACGTATATGTACATACGACGGAATTATGCCGCCGCGTCTGGCGTAATATTATGCAATCTTTCGACAGAGTCTCGCGGAGAGACGTTATTTCCTCGTGCCAAGGTCGAGGGTGCGCATGCTCGTCGTCAGTGTGTGGATCTCTTGCCGATTCTTTTCTCACGTTTCTGTCGAATCAGCGAACTCCAACTCCAAGCACGGACGGAAGAAGCCAAGAGCTCGATATAAGGTTAACATTTATCGTTGCTTTGCAAATATCGCGGATTATAGAGGCTCGATATTGAGCAATCTCTCGAAAGCGTGTCCTTCACTTTCTGGCTGGCGTATATATACAGCTAATTTGTATCTTTTATTATCATATCGTCGGGCGTGTTTGTATCTTTGTTATCGCATCGTCGATAAAGAATAATATGCCGAGGAAATATTGTAAACACGTTGTAAACGGCTCTTGCTGTCAACAACTCTTTAAAGGACTTTCCGTCTCCGGTTGAAACTGGTGTTCGCCAGGCCGGAATTTGTAACCGCGCTTGCCAGGCTGCGCAATAGCGTGCAACGAGCGCAGTTATAATATATGCGCGCGCGATTTTACGTGAAGGATCAAAGCTCAACAAAAGACGACTGAATATGCACACGTGATGCAGTTCTGTAGCGCGACTGATCTCGTACTACCGATTGTCGCAATTGATGCCCGCAACGTGGTTCTAAACCGGGAATACGATGAGAACCAGTTCGGATCCAGTCTCTCTCTCTCTCTCTCTCTCTCTCTCTCTCCCCCTCTCCCCCTGTCCCCCTTCATCCTCACCCCACCCCCTCCCCTCTACCCCTCTCGTTGCACTTGCACCAGCTGATAGTCGCATCGATCGGCCGCCAAGGCCGCGTCTTATTCGGGCAAGGCCAAGGTCGTTGGCTGGCATTGCAAGTCGAGGTGAGATTGCAATTTCTCGCACCGGGGTTGCGCCAGCATTGCAAAAACTTGCGCACGGTAAACGTTTTACATAATTAAATTATATTGATAATATGTGTGTGTGTGTGTGTGTAGGTGAGAATAAAAAGAGAAAATTGAGAGGAAGAAAGCCGTTATACGTGAAGTAATTTATTATTTTCTGCTTCGTTCAATGTTAAAACATTAATAGCTTTCCCCAGTATGTAGGTATCTTTATCAAGTATCAATAATCGATGCCGCATTCTACATTCACTTTTCCACAATGCGAACAATGATTTATATTTAGATTCTTGGCAGCAAATTTATACCGCGTATAATACGTTGTTCCCAATTGATGATATAAACGGCATCGCTGAGAAAATATTGTATCTTGCATCTGATGTATAATTCGTATTTTGCGCATCTTTTTTTTTTTTTTTTTTTTTTTTCTTCCACCGACGTAAACTTGAAAAACACATCGTAATGATGAACGTGACGAAGTGGCGCAATATGCCACATTGACCTCTTCCACTAGGCGTGCTTCCGAAAGCTATAGCCTTGCGATAAGGCGAGTCAAGGTTAAAAGTATGCGTGCCCTACGTTTTATCTCGGCCATTTCCGGATGTATTTTCACTCGAGCCTCGGACTTGGCGTCGCCGATAAAAAAAAAAAAAAAAAAATACTCAGTTTTATATCGAACTGACAAAATAAGTAAAAAAATTCGTCCGAATATTCTTCTAGACAAATGTGCCGTCAGCGAATGACGACGGGCGTATAAAATAAAAACAAGCAATCTAAACACACATGTGTATGAACGTGTGTGTTACGTAATGTTGTTTCCACCTTGTTATATTTTCTGCATGGCACCACGGAGCTGATATTTTGAATGAGCGAGCGACGTAGAAGTGCTATGTAGAAACGTTTCTAAAACATTGTATACGATTTTATAGATCTACAGTTTGGCAGCAAGTCAATTAGCTGTCTCTTTTAATTCTCAAACCTTCGTACCGAAATATTTTAGTACAATTTCTCGTAATTTCTGTTGGCGTTCTGTTATTAATATCGAATATGGCCTTCGTTCCTCACGTGAGAGAAACGTGACGAAATAAAATCGTCACATTCCCCAAAGTAGCTTCCCCCCCCCCCTCCCCTAATTTCATTGCGACAAATAAATCTCACGATAGCGTTACATTCGTTACATCTTATGTAACTGAATATATTTAAAATAGTTGAAGGAATGCGCGTATAAAAATCTCAAAGAAATTAGATTCGAGATGAGAGAAGAAGCCACTCTTTCCGAGTGACTGTGACAGTATGTGTGTGTGTGTGTGTGTGTGTGTGTGTGATTCACAAAAATATTTTATACCACAGATTTAGAGCGAATGTTAATATTTTATTCAGTCGACTTGTTTAATCTTAAAACGTATGCTAATGACTTGGCTAACGAACGTTAAGATGCTCGAAAATTCTCAAGCAAATACGTCGATCCGCCAACTCTTTACCTCCGTTTAGTATTAAAGAGGGTTAAAGGGTCACCACCATTGTTGCGCTGCCGTATTGCGTGACCCTGAAGATCCATGAGACCGCGACGCAGGGTCAAACGACGTGCGCGCACATACGTCGGTAGCTCATATTTAGTAGTCGTGACATAGGTATACATATATATATACCGTCGATGGGTGTAGTGGTTAGGTGGCCGCGCGGAGCGACGTCGATGATGACGTGGGGGAGGGAGGATGAGGGGGAGGAGGAGGAGGAGGAGGAGGAGGAGCAGGAGGGGGGAGGGGGAGGGGGTCACGACCAGTAGTCGATATATATCTGTACGACGTGTGTCCGCCCCGGTCGCCCGTGACCATGTGGCCTTGTCCTTGTACGACGTCGCATCGAGCACTACGTGCCACCGACACTCGTCGGCTCTGTCGATGGAACCTTCCTATAACGAGCACGAGGAAAGGAGAGAAGAGGAAGGCGCGAGAAGAGCGCGCGCGCGCACACGAACGTGTTTTATACGTGTTTTATACTTGTATACGTAGTACGATAAAATTACGAGTCGAACGAATTTGCAAGTGATTAACGCGAAAAAGCCAATCTTCTTCCGCTCTTATATATTTTTTTTTTTTCCAATAAAGATAGTGGAAGATCCTGTTGATTTTACGCGGCGGAAAAAATGTATGTATCGCATTCGGGCTTTGAGGAAATCTTTGTCATTCGATTGTCTGATTTGATTGCTTTATGGATTTATTCATAACGTCACATTAGCATTTAATATAAAGTCTGATTTTATTCCCCTGGATAAAGGAAAATCTTATTATTATTATTGCTCATGATTTTTCACGCTTTTTAATACACTTTGGACAGATAAAACTTTTATTTCTTAGTCAAATATGAGACGGATAATTTCTTTTATTAAACGCGGGTTTTCCCCGCGTGTCGTTTTCTTCTGACGCATCAGTATAATATAAAACTCAATTACAGTCGAATAGTCGATATGTATTTTGTACTATTGAATTGTACGATCGCATTGCGATTTTATCGAGTTTCTAAACGGATGTATCCGGGCAGAAGTCGGTTCACCTGATTGCGCTTTGCTGACACGAGGAAGGTTATCTTTGCCGTGTATTCATTGTTATCAAGACCGACGATAAAGCTTCTAAAGTGACTCAGCGAGATGAGTTCAAGTACAGATTCGAACGATCTTAACCTCGAGCGGTCTGATTAATGCTCTTGTGATACCGATGGTCCGAAATCTCTTGAAAATTTCTTGCGGTCCAGCGAAAGATAGTTTCTTAATATCACATTATATTTTGAGAGATGAGATAATTTTTCAACTTAATTACACTATACATTCTCTTAAGTGAACTAATTTTTTGCAAATGCACAACACTACGTGCGTCATGTTATTTTCTAGTATAGTTTTGTGAAGTTTTCTCAATTGTGAGAAAAAATATAGCTACAACACATTTAACAAAATTGCAACTATAATTTGTGATTATGTAATTCTTTTCTCTCATCTCATTGAATAATTAAACAAAATCTCTCTGTCTCTCTCTCTCTCTCTCTCTCTCTCTCTCTCTCTCTCTCTCTGAAATTTAAAGAAATTAAAATTTTTAAATAATATATGTATCTATTTATTAGAATATATAGCTAGATAATGTAATTCTTCCATATGTATATACGATGAGAAATAGTTTTAAAATTCAAAAATTACAATGATAATAAAGTAAGAAAACGTAGAGCGAAAAAAAAAAAGACCGATACGAGTTCTTAAATAAACTTTGTATAGCGCTTACATAATGTTATTTGCGACGAAACTTGTCAAACAAGAGTTATAATAATGAAATGAAATTTTTCATTTTCAATTACTCCACTTTTGGCTGCTATCATTTCCAATTTTATCTTTTTCCCCCCCTTACCATTTTATTTTCCCAATTTCTTGAAGCACCTTTATCGCCACAGTCAAAATGAATTCACTGTTCTGTTCCGTTTCATTTTATTGTAACTGCCGCTATCTCGCGCGTAATTCAAAACTCATTCTCTCGGGACCGTGGCAAATTTGATTTAATTTTTCGACGCCCCATATAATCGCCGAATCACGCAGATAGATATTATGTCAGCATTATGTATAGATAGCAGCCAGGGCCGATGTTCGATCTTTTCGACCAGAAATCACGTCGAAGGTCGAACGACCGTCGAATACCGCGACGTACGCTTTAAAACAGTCCAACGCCTTCGGTCCTCGTCCTTGCGACAGTTTTAGTTTTCGAGGAGTTTCGACTCACTGTTGCGAGGGAGGAACGGTTACGTGTTACGACTAGTTTACACCGAGGCAGTGTAAGGTTACTCGTTGCAAGCTAGTGTCGTGTGTGTGTGTAAGCGCACACTCGCTTAAAATTAGAGACATCAAGTAGGAAGAGCAAATTGGGGGGCAAGCTGGGCAAGCGGTGAGATGACCCAATAGAAACCGCTGCTATTTTGGGGTATACTTGCCTTTCGCGACATTGGACCGCTATTCAACCATGTCACATAATTACGATTTATAGTAAAATTTTTTTTTTTTTTTCCACTAAATTATACATCAAGTATACGTCGTCCCTTTCCGTCCACCTTCTCGATCAAAGTTTAAGAGGGAGAGAGACGTCATTAGAATTTGGCATATCTAAAAGCTCGCGAGCACCGAATGCACTTGGGAATTGTAGTTGACAGCTTGCTCTTGTTGACAACTTTGTGACGACGCTGGCGGCGGTGGCATCACAAGGACAACCGCGCACACATCAATATTGTGTATCGTCACGCATATGCGCAGCATGTTGCTACGTACACGCGTATATATCTGCTGGTCGCGGATTTGTCGCAATGTCTCGTGTCGTTTGGAGGCAGAGTCGGAGCGAGCGCGAGCGCGGCGAGACGAGACGAGACGAGACGAGACGCGGAGCGGAGCGGAGCGGAGCGGAGCAGTGCTGCGGCCTTGTCCTTGAGCATAATCTTTCCTCGTTATCGGACGGCGTCGAGGCTGCGGTCGCATCGGACCGACTGCGAACGATTAGTGCAGCTCCCGCGACCGTGCGTCAGCCTTCCTTTTATATTTATGAATAATAATGCTCGCGGAATATATGTATATGTATACCGCACAATGATTTATATATATATATATATATATATTTATATCGTAGGTTCGAGCTGTCGCATTGCTGATGTATATAAATAATGGCATATATTTGGCCAACCGTTCTCCATCGTCTACCGTTTCATCGGCCTTTTCCGTGCGCCTAAAATTGTATTCACTTTGGAGGGAAATTGAAAGTTGAATCAAATTTCCATTGGAAATATTATCGGCCCCTGCACCTCCGTTCTAGATCTAACAATAAGCGAGACAGTTTTCCCGCGAAGAAAGATAATCCGAGGTACCTCGAGTCACGAATCGTCATCTCGAACGAGCGCCACTGATTATCAGCGATACCCTCCTGGTTCTAGGAAGCGAACTTGCTATCTCTGACCTTGGTTAGCGAAATACTTAACGCAGCGGCACGTGTATGACAACGTAGAAGCTGACCAAGTAGAAGGAATCGTTGGTAAGGAACGGGGAAAGAAAGAAAGAAAAGGAGTCTGCAATCGCGCAGCGCGACATAGATTAATTAATGCTGCGATCTATTTTAGTGTATCAGTTACGATGAAAGTGTTGGGAAGATAGAGGCCTGATTTTTAGGCTTTCTTTGCAAATTTTTCATAAGCAACGGATAAGATCAATTAAAATAAAAGTTTTTCCTATTTGTTAAGCAACTTTTTAAGTATCTTTTAAAATTTTTTTTATTAAAAAATTCCAAGAATTAAGCTGCATATAGCAGTTCTTTAAAAAAAAAAAAAAAAAAAAAAAAAAAAAGATTCTTAGAATATATGAGTTTGGGTATCGCCCGAAGTAGGATTTCTAAAAAATATGCAAAAGTAACGTCACTTTGAAAATAAGTCTTAATTTCTCGCCTATTTTTTTCGTCTTTAAAGGGCTGTAGAATTTCGAAAAATTAATATTTTTTGATAATTCTACTTCGGGCGATATCCAAACTCATATATTCTAAGAATCTTTTTTTTTTTCTTTTTAAAAGACCTGCTATATGCAACTTAATTCTTGGAATTTTTGAATAAAAAAAATTTTAAAAGATACTTAAACAGTTGCTTAACAAATAGGAAAAACTTTTATTTTAATTGATCTTATCGGTTCTTTATAAAAAAATTTGCAAAAAAAAGCCTAAAAATCATCAAAATCGACTAAGACAGGATGCCATTGATCAGATTCGGCGAGCGTAGGAATGCGAAAAATAAAAATATAGTCTTGCCTCACTCTTTATCTTATCATACACACGTTGATGTCGTCATTCATTGGTTATTTCAACATGAAATTTCGAATACTCAAAGAAGAGGGAATAGAGTAAACGCGTACGAAGTCCAAGGTGAGAGGAGAGTAGAGGAGGAAGAATAAAGAGGGACAAGGGAGATTCCGACACGCGCAGCCTAGCGTTTCCGAACGTGAATACGTCCGCTATATTATTATTAGCCGGATCGCGCGTTGTATGTTGAAAACGCGCAAGGTCAGCTTGCGCCTATCTCTTTTCCTCTCTATGAATTGCCAATTCCATCTCTCTCGCTCCACCCTCTAATCATCGTCCAACTTATAAAGATGAGTCTGTCACAAGTCGTGCGCTTTTTTTTTTTTTATATAGACATTAAACGTCGATGACAAACAACCGTGCGTATTTTTTTCTCTCCAACACGTGTCTCGTCCACGTGTCCGTCGCTAAAAGTGATTACTCATTATTGTTTAGGAATAGTCTGTAAAACTTACACGATTAACTTGATTAGTCGTTGGATCTTGGAGCGCAATAATATACGCTTTCTTATCATTAATAATTTTATGAAAATGTGTTTCGTTTTTTTTTTTCTGACGAGACAAATTCTTCTCTATTAGAGAAGTAATAGAGGAGCAAAATTGTTTTCACCTTCGTGTTTGCGCATACATGTTTAGCCTGTCTGGATGATAATTAGAGTTATTTAAGGTGAATATTTTAGAGACCTTGACGCGCCCAACTGGGTTACGTGGCGTGACTTCCGGCGCTTTCACATATCACCGCCCCTCGAAGGGCTTTTCGACGACTCGTTTCGACGCGCTTGAGCAACATGATGACCCACTTGTGGTTAGGTTCGCAGGTTTATTTATGCGTGTGGCAATATAGTTTTTACCATAAACACAATAACGCTGAGCGGCTTAATTACTCGAGGAGATTAGAATTAATTTAATAGAACTATTAAAAGTGATTGAGATTCAAATATCTTCTCCGGGAAAGGAAAAGTTTTTTGTCGATTATCATTTTTTTTCTATCTCCTGGCTGTTTATGATAATTATCAGTGACATTATAATACTGTCGCAATAATTACATAGTAGTAGGTACTTTTACATTCTAATCTTTATGTAACATGACATTACATATTATGCAAATCTTTATCTTTATCACTCGAGACCTTGACAAGTTAACGTCAACGAGCGTGTGGAAGATAAAAGGTTTCTACCCTTTTGCAAGGCGACGCTTCTTTGCAAACTGTAGTAATTGCGCAATTACGTAATTACTACGATCGGATACTGATCTTTTGCGGAAGAACTGGAGTTCCGTTACGATGCAACGAACTGCAGCCACGACGAATAACTGTAAAGGACTTCACGTCGCGTGCTAACCTGTTGCAACAGTCTCACCAAGGACGCAAGAAATATATATATATATATATTACATACAATGATTATGCGAAATATTTTTTTAAATCTTCTCATTTCACTCGGGATATATTTTTATAAATCAAATTCATTATCCTTAGCTCGCACTTGCAGTTTACATTTTAAATTAATTTCTTAGAAAATCTCTTGCACGAAAGAATTTCAATTGATCGATCGCTCAAACTATAAACTTTCCTAACGCAGACATCGATCGATAAGGCTAAAAATATCAAACGATAGCACATGTAAGTACGTGCGGATATACAATTGGATGATATCGGGATTGTCAGTGTCACGCGGTGTCAGGGGGACACTCCGTCACGTGGAGAGAATAACAGGAAATCGGATACCAGACGGCTGAGAGTTAGTATCATCGTATAGCTAAGACTTTAGTTTGGTAATTACGACACCCTCGTAGCGATAGTGCCGACGACAGGTGATCGCGCGTATCGTGTGTCTTTATACATCCGTTATACGCGGCATAACACTCTTCCCTCTATTCGCGATAAAAAAACCTCCGTCGTTTTGTACACTGAGACATTCGCGATAAACACGCAGCGGGTCGATATCGATTCGCGATATACGGTGTCCTTGACAGCAGGAAACGATTCAACTACGCAACCGTTCAATCTGTGGACGGATAATTCGCTAACGATTAAAAATTATGCATCGTTACCATTGACCGATCGTGATTTCATCCATCGATTTAATCGGCTTTTGAATATGAATTTCGGTGTCGTCATTTATTACTCTCTAATCAAGATAATCTCATATGCGTGACGGTACGATATTCTTACGTTGATTGCGCGTATTAATCGCTCGCGAGTTTTATCCAAGGACAAAGTTTTGCCGTAAAAAACAAAAAAAAAAAAAAAAAACGAAAACAATGTTACATAACTTTCGCATTTCGAGTGTTTATTGTTTCGAGAGCGATACAATTTTATCATTATCGCACAATTGCAAATCCAACGCCACTCCGTGTAACAATAAACAATATGATATGAGACAACCCAGGTAGCAAGCACATGACATTTTGACGTCAAAAAAAATGACGGACTAATGTCACAGACCGATGACGACATTTCAAGACGTTAAAAAGACGTGACTTTATGACCATTTTAGACTTATTAGCGATGTTTTAATGACATATTTGATCATGAATCTTTTCCTCTAGCGTAAACTCGTGAAAAGTGAAAAATTTATTTACAAATATTGAATTCGTTAATGAAACTTTTCACTTTTCACGAGTTTACGCTAGAGGAAAAGATTCATGATCAAATATCACGATCAAGTCCCAGGTTATAGAGGAAATTCATGTTAGGGCCCTGAGGTATAGAGAATTGTGAATTTCAAAATTATACAGAAATTTGTTTGAATAATTTATATGACAACTATAGATATAAGATATTATAAAAAATTAAATGAGTTTTTAGTTAAAATATAGTAATACTTGGGCAATGTATAATAATGGCTTAAGAATCATGATATTATGACGTTCTTTTACAACATCATTAAGACGGTTTAAATTAGACATTATTTGGCCACGTGACGTCATTGAACCAGAAATGATCAGTTTTCGACGTCAAAATGACATGTGCTTGCTACCTGGGAATGATTGTAGTTGAGAAAAATCCCTTTTACGTCTAAGATAAGAAGATATATTTTTTTTTTTATTATTATCTTGAGAAATTGCAGGGTCGAAGAATTTGAAATGGGTACCTCCAAGTGTGTAAATAAGGCCGGTACCTATCGCCCAGTGGTGGTGAGTGCATCGGAGCGTCGACGCTATTTCTGCACTCGCGTGTACGTACGTAGACAAGTGTCAATGGCCTCGTCACTATTCAGCGCAAGTGCGCTTCGCTGGTCAGGCATTGGCGCGGTCGTCGAGTCGAAGCGAGAGAGTGCCAGAGGTCGATACCACGGCGCCCAATTTCCTTCTCGTTCACGTGTACGATCGAGTTGTCAGACCCGCGCGGAAAATACAAAGAGATCGATAAATGTAGCATATTTTTGGGGGAAAAGAAATTTTATTCTTATTAAATTAATTCTTCATCTCTTCTCTAATTCGTTATCCAGCCGACTTGGAGTCTTGGAACGATGGGGATGGGGTAACATTTTATGGTGCGTACTACTTTATAAGCAATACATAAGAGGAAGATGCGCAGACAGTCTGGAATGACTATTTTGATGGCGGTGAACGAACTGCCAACTCGTTTTCGAACAGCAGACCATGTAATTATGTGTGTTGGTCGCGGTTCAACCAACAAATGGGTCCCGGACAGTATCACGTGATGTTTCGAAATTATGTCAATCTTCACGTTCCCGCGTTACTGAACCATATAATATATTCGAGTATCGCGAAACGAATATATACGCGTGCAGGATCGTTAGAATAAAAGTGGAACAAAATTATGCGTAGTGAAACACATGTTGCTTTTAACTTGTGTTGCTTTAAATATTTTAATTTTCAATATAAGTAGTTTAACATAAAGAGCAAGTTTAATATAAAGGAAAACTTGGAAAAGTTGTAATATAAATAATATTTTATTTTTCTATGGAATTATTATAATTGGCGTTATCGTTCATCATACATTTTCGATACGAAAGAAAGTTTTGAAAGCGATTCCACGATACGGAGTTTGATTAATCATTGTAGATATCATGACGTTTCGCTATCAGTGTCAATCTATAGTGATATTTTAGATAGAAATATTACAGCTATCGTTATGTACTCGTCACGTCAAAACTTGATCGATTTTCTGAAATATCTCTTAATCACACTCTGGAAAATGCTACGAGAAACTGATAGCGTCCTATAGCGGTACTTCTTTCGACACAGACGATAGAATCTATGAAAAGTAAATGTGAAAGGAAAAAAAGAAAGCAGAGATGTAGTAACAACCGAGGAAGTGAAAGCATGCAAGCATTTTATTAAGAAAATTATTAACTAGTTTTTCTACTGCTACGAGCATAATAAACGTTTTCATAAATTTGCTAATATTTTTATTTCGTCAACACTGATGGCATTAAAAATATATTTAGCTTATAAATGCGTGTGAACGTTTTATAATATGTTATTTATCAGTTTACATTTTTATTTGGGGGCACATGCATCTCAGGTAACAAGCACATGTCATTTTGACGTCGAAAACTGATCATTTCTGGTTCAATGACGTCACGTGACCAAATAATGTCTAATTTAAAACGTCTTAATGATGTTGTAAAAGAACGTCATAATATCATGATTCTTAAGTCATTATTATAAATTGCCCAAGTATTACTATTTTTTAATTAAAAACTCATTTAATTTTTTATAATATCTTAAATTATTCAAACAATTTTCTGTATAATTTTGATATTCACAATTCTCTATACCTCAGGGCCCTAACATGAATTTCCTCTATAACCTGAGACTTGATCGTGACATTTGATCATGAATCTTTTCCTCTAGCGTAAACTCGTGAAAAGTGAAAAGTTTCATTGACGAATTCAATATTTGCGAATGAATTCTTCACTTTTCACGAGTTCACGCTAAAGGAAAAGATTCATGATCAAATATGTCATTAAATCGTCACTAATAGGTCTAAAATGGCCATAAAGTCACGCCTTTTAACGTCTTGAAATGTCGTCATCGGTCTGTGACATTAGTCCGTCATTTTTCAGTCATTTTCACGTCATTACATCACGTCATATTTGGTTCGAACTGACGATATTTTGACGTCAAAATGCCGTGTGCTTGCTACCTGGGATTCTTTATTTGGCGACGCTCAAATAAAGCATAGATATTGATTCGAGAATTTGCTATAACAAGAGGTCAATGGTTGCGCGGTCCTGCGAAGGCGACGTAATCGTCGAGCAAGTCAGTGCCAGTTGAAACGGGCGCAAATGTGACCTAATACACGCGGGGGCAGTAACCTCTACCCGTTACTATACCGCTGCAATCGCGAGGGGTTCTATTTGTATCTCGTTACTTCCGAGCGTTCGTTCCTGGCGGCAGCAAACTCGTCCCATCGCAATGTGGTGTGTTTCTTCTTCAAGCGCAAACAAAGGATAACACAATCATTATAGATGGGTTTGAATAGAAATCATGTGTAATATATTATTATTTCGAAACAGGTTTGTTTTTATGCAATATAATCAGATTGCACACACCTAGAAAATCTTTAATAAATTGTTTATGAAAGAATTTATGTTGCTTCTGTTTCTGACTTTACAGTTTAAATAAAAGACAATAAGAACTAGCAATTATTTTTATTTTTCTAAAATAAAAGAGAGGGATAAATGTATAAATTAAATGTATGAAAACTAAAGTATATATAATGTATGTGTTTTTATGTAATACATGTAAAAGAAGAGAAAAAAATATCTAAATATTTTTTTTTATGTTTACACTCTAATAAATATCGCGTTACAATAATTATGTATTTTCTAGATTATTTATTTTTATTATGATCATTTTATTAATTAATATGTATTTCTCTTCTCTAGTTTTAATGCATATTCATATTATTTAACATGTACAAATTTTAACTGAATAAGTATGTATAATTTCTTGAGTCAACGACCTGGTGTTTTGAATTCCAGGCAAGGAACTCTACGTTTGGCTTCTGCCAAGTTACGGTGATGCTCCGTATCGTATATTTCACGTGTTTTGATGCGTGCGGAGGGAAGAATTTATTCTTTTTACGACGCGGAATGCGATGATTAATTTTTCAAATCGTTCTAACTCTGCGTTAATTATTGTACATCAGAATGAAAACATGATGTGCGAGAAGACAGTAACTTCAATAAAATAATATATATATATATATATATATATATATATATATATATATATATATATTTTCAGAAGAAACATTCCAGAACATTACGTGATTAAGTACTTAATGTGGACAATTTTTCGCAAAATAATTGAAAGATAGATTTTATAAAAGAAGCAAGTGCACTCTAAAAAAAAAGAGAATTGATACATTTAACACATTAGTCCGAATATTTAATATATATATATATATATATATATATTATATAAATTGCATAGTCATAAATTTCTCTCTCTCTCTCTCTCTCTCTCTCTCTCTCTCTTTTATGTCTACACATCTACATACGTTTATAAAAATTAAATAATTAAAAGTTCTTGATACAGCTGTGTAACCTGATTTTATTACGTAGAAACGAGCTCGCTTCGAGATCGATATCGCAATGAAACCGATGATCACCTCCCACCTCTCAGATAAACTCTCTCCGTGCAACGTTCCCGAGGATGAGATGTGGTTTACGTGTAGCAGTCGTCGAGTTCAATGACCGACACGGTTTCGCTCGCGTTCGCGCGTCGACGCGTCGACTACGAACGAACGAACGAACGAACGAACGTACGTACGTAGCTTTACTCGACCGGCGAAACGTAAAGCGTAAAGACCCCGGGACTGGCGAGCGTTTCGGGAAGATGACGAAAATATACCAGTTAAGGAGCACGGTCAATGACCGACTCGGTTCTTTCCGCCGCGTCGCGGGTGCGACGTAATCCGATGACGAGTTTCCGGACATTGAAAGCCGTCGATTAAACGGGCAACGTGCGAACTCGCTCTCTCTTCGAATGGTTAAATGGTTAATATAGTGTTATCTTACTCCTTAACGTATTCTAAATCGACATATATATATATATATGAAAGAGATATTTTAGATAAATTAAAATATTAAAAAGTTTTAATATATTTTATAATCTCGATAAAGTTTTATTTTTCTTTGGGCTTTCGTTACAATTTAACCCTTTGAGTCACCCAGAGACCCACCTTTTTTTTCTAGTTTTTTATCGTTTTAACTACTTTTTTATCAACAAATACCGGATTTTTTGTTTCCACAGAGTCTCTAGAACATCAATAAATGTAAAAAAAAAATATGAACCGTCATTGTTAATTGCAAAAATACCATATATAAACAAACAGTGAAAATTAGTACTTTTTTACGAAAAAATGCATTTTCTACTGATCTATTATAACAATAAATACGGCAATTTTTTTATAATCTTAGTACACTCTAAAGTATTTTTCAGAATTTTTTTTTTAATTTTCCACCGTGTTGTTTTTGTTAAATCCTCCTTTTTTGATAAAAAATATATAAAAAACAATATTTTCTGTTCTAAATTGAAAGTAACAGTTGTATTCTTTTTTAAATTTTTTCTCTGAAAGTTTTTTTACATCGCAGAATCTGAATCTAAAGGAAAAAAAAGTTAATTTCCAAAATTTAATATAGGGATCCAATATTGGATCCGCCATCTTGAATTTTAAAAATCTGACAACGGATTCATAATCAACGAGCCCAAAAATCCTTATATACCAAATTTTATAATACTGACAATTAGAAAAATTCGTAACTCAAAGGGTTAAAGTATTATCATAGAAGAATATAAATTATTAAAAAAAAAAAGATAAATATAGCAATATTATCATATCGTGTTATATAATAATTCAAGAGCAATTGCGAATATTTTGTAACAGCTTTATTCTGTGATACCCATCATTATTTTTTTTTTTTTTTTTTATTTTACTCTAGTTATTTGATTGTCTCTTATCTCTGTGTATATCAGTTGAGGTTTATATCTTTTTTAAATATTTTTTTACGGGTTTGGCCTTGAACGGAGTAGTAGTGGAGCGTATTCGTAGATTGCAAAATCACTTAGGAAAGCGGTCATTCACCCCGACGTTCTTGAACTTTCAGGATCGCTTAACGCGAAGCGCTCGACATGAGCCTTATCGTTTCAGCAAAACGTCGGCTCGAATTACGGCTAGCTCTTTATCGCATCGCCACGACTATTTCCATCAAGGTCTGTGCTTACGTCGAACATTGACCGACACTTTAGTGTGTGGCCGAGCAACCTAAATAAACAAGATTTAGGGCCGTTTCTATTAACGTTGATTAGCGTTGACCGTAATTAAATAAATTCTTTTTCTCGCGCACCCTACAGTCGAAGCTAATGTAAAAAAATATACAGAATCGCTAATTAAGGTTAATAATAGAGGCCATTGGTGCAATTGACTTTTAGTCTCGTATGAATTGATATTTGTTTCTTGTATAGTTCGAACGAGAACTCTCTTGTTATATATTTTCAGCTTATAATTTTATTACTGCAGTGAAATCAAAATTATATATAAAGCTGACGTACACGTTTGTGAAAAAGGGAAAAAAATCTATATTTTTATATTTGCATAATTAAATATAAATTTTTAATTAAAAAGTACATATACGTGTGAGACGAAAATTTATATCGCGAAATAATCAGCCATTTCGATTTCGCGAAGGGCGACACGAGGATTCCTCGCGAGAATTGGAATTGGAGCAATGACCTTCGAATTCGGTCCGGTCGACAAGGTTCGTGAACCCTGAAAAGAGTTGGCAGGCCTCGGAAAGATGGTACAGTTATACCTTCCTCCTCCATTCGCTCCTTCCTCGTTCCTCCGTCTCCTCCTCCTTCCTCTCTTTCTCTTCAACTACTTCTTCCTCCTCTCTAACAATAAAC
Organism: Anoplolepis gracilipes; assembly: GCF_047496725.1. NCBI lineage: Eukaryota > Metazoa > Arthropoda > Insecta > Hymenoptera > Formicidae > Anoplolepis > Anoplolepis gracilipes. The sequence goes on along the minus strand of NC_132976.1, from coordinate 12,258,666 downwards.
GCGCGCTCGCGTTCACTCCCGCGCTCTTGCCCGACCGAAAGGAAATACCGTATGGTCACCTCGGCCTCGTCACCGCGGCGAAGACAAGAGGAAATCCCGCGGCGTTCGTCGACCCTGAAGTCAGATATGACTCGAATCGAAAGAATGGTCTCGGCTAACAGTAACGAAAGCAGACTCTTCCAAGCCGTATCGATCCTTCCCTAATCAAAATTTGCTGTCGCTTCTCACGAATAGCGCCGGTCGTCACAAATCTGTGAAAATTTACACAAATTTTTAGCATTTTTACATATATCGACAATTAAGCGCCAAATAAAATTCAACTTTATTTAAAATTTGCTTTACATTAACTAAAAAAAACAGTCTAAAGAGTCTTTTTATTTTAGATATTGTGTTATACTATCGTATCCTTTTTTATCTTGTGAGATAAATGACAAGTAGAAAAACGTTATGGCGTTTTTTTAGAATTTTGATTAAACAAACGAATAAAAATATTGTGCGTTTAATGACGCAAGAACAATGTTGCCCTTCGCGACAGACAATAAATCTTGCAGATATATCAGACAACATTTCACGTGACGACATTTCACGTGCAAAATTCTACGGTAGACCACTAAGAAACGTGAGACTTACGCAAAAGACACGCGTGACTCTCGAGGTAAGTGGGTCGTTGATTCAGACTAGTCAGGGTCTCTCTGGAGTCGATATCAACGGGTTTTAACGGGACTGTGAGTAATCGTGCCGCAAAGATGCAGTGCCGAAATGGATTTCGGAACGGAAAAAACGAGGAAGTATTAGAGGAACTTTAAGGAAAGTACTATTTGACAAGAATTTAAATTTCTCGTAATTATATGTGATGATATATTTTTAAAAATATGATATATTTTAAAATAAAAATGTGTTATTTGTTTTATTATTAATATTAATATTAATTATTTAAATTAATGATCAAAGTTAGTTAAGCCTGACTCCGTCATATCCACAAACGTTAAAATACATGTAAAGATTTACAAAGGTTAATGACCTGGCCGCTTCAGAAGGAAAAGGAAAGTCATTGAAACGAAATCGCTCTATGGTTAATTACGTTTTATCACTGTTGTTTTTTTACGCTCGATTGAAATTCCACTCGACCGTTGCGTGAAATAATTAACATAGATATACTTGAAAAGACGTTGCGGAAAACCAGTGGGAAAACAAATAATTAACATAACAACGCGGTCTATCGTATTATTTATTAAATTTGGAAAAGAAAATTAAACAAAACATGGATTTTCTTCTAGAAATATTGCCAATTCGTTTCGCACGTTTACAAGATCGCGACATAAATAAATATAAATTCTAGCGATGTAAGTTACACGGTATCCCGGGGTGAGTGTGTTCGATATCGGAAAAAGTGGCTCACTCGCGAGAGTGAAAGCACTGGAAAAGTGAAAACGCATTCGTTGCATTCATTAAATGCGCGCCTGCACAGAATATTGCAATTAAATCGGCACTGTCGTTTCAAGAACTCATGTTCGAAAGTCTAACTGAGACTTTTGCACGCGAATATCGCCATATGAAATATCATACATAACAGCTTAAGCACACCTGATATAATGCTGTTTTACTCTAGTATACATATAGTTTCAATTATTTTTATTATATCTTTTTGCCATTTAGTTTTGATTTACATTATTAACATTAATTGATAATTCTCGTATGTTGAGTTTAAAAAAAAAATAGCTTGTTATTTCGATTTCTAAAAGCTTTACGGCTTTATTCTCGAATATACATCTCATTTGACATGCCGATAAAGGGACAAACTTTCCAAATGTAGCTTCCGCGTTCTTACCTCAATTTCCGCTCCGCCTATATTTTTCCCCTAAAAATAAGAGTCGAGTATTCGGGAGTTTTTCTTTCCCCCAGTTCGATCGTGAATAATAAATTACGTAGGTCCGTGGATTACCTGAATCGTCTATCATCGTTGAATCTGTGGGATCACGTAAGCGAGCAAGATAAATCTCTCGCCAACGTGTTCTGACGTTACGAATTGTGTTTTGGATCGTGTGTTTTATTTTTATGCCAGGGCAGAGATTCCCAAAGGGATGAATTATATTGTTAGTAAGTATTATGCTTATGTGCTTAAGAAATAACGAAATTTTCTTCGCTCCATATTTCGACGCTAAATAAATAATTCTTTTCCCTATTTACATTTCAATCTCTCCTTCTCGATATACCTGTCACTTTTTTCCATAACCCTGATTTTAATATCTCGTTCCCGTTAACCTCAACATCTGATCAGTCTAGATATTGCGTGAGTTGGTATCAGTCACGCGTATTTTCTCTACTATCCTTGCGCATAGTTATCGCCAAGCTAAACTACTACTTTCTGTCTTATGTGCATTTGAAGTGTAATTTTTATTACACTTTAAACATATTAATATATTAATGGATTTGTGTTTATTTAAATTAATTTTGTTATTACATCCCAGGTAAGGAGCACACGACATTTTGACGTCAAAATATGGTCAGTTCGAACCAAATATGACGTGATGTAATGACGTGAAAATGACTGAAAAATGACGGACTAATGTCACAGACCGATGACGACATTTCAAGACGTTAAAAAGACGTGACTTTATGGCCATTTTAGACCTATTAGTGACGTTTTATTGACATATTTGATCATGAATCTTTTCCTCTAGCGTGAACTCGTGAAAAGTGAAAAATTCATTCACAAATATTGAATTTGGTAATGAAACTTTACACTTTTCACGAGTTCACGCCAGAGGAAAAGATTCATGATCAAATGTCACGATCAAGTCCCAAGTTAGAGAGGAAATTCATGTTAGGGCCCTGAGGCATAAAGAATTGTGAATATCAAAATTATACAGAAAATTGTTTGAATAATTTAAGATATTATAAAAAATTAAATGAGTTTTTAGTTAAAAAATAGTAATATTTAGGCGATTTATAACAATGACTTAAGAATCACGATATTATGACGTTCTTTTACAACAGCATTAAGACGTCACAAAAAAGACGTTATAAATTAGACATTATTTGGTCACGTGACATCATTGTACCAGAAATGATCAGTTTTCGACGTCAAAATGACATGTGCTTGCTACCTGGGATATTTCTGTTCGTGATTCCATTAAAATAAAACTTTTTTTAAATATCTCTTTTTTTCAATATAAAATATTTATTATTATATTAATATTTATATTTATATTTTTTAATATAAAATAAATAATAATATCTTAACGATAGGAATTTATTTAAATTATATGTTCTATATGTCATGTTACGAGTAATAAATATCTGAAGGTAAAGAGATATACATTCCTGTGTCACAGGGTGCAGCAATAATGCTAATCTTTGTAATCTTACTGTAGTCGTACATACATCATACCAATTGTTCGCATTTCAAAGACTTGACGGATATTGCAATCCATCCGATAGAGAAAGAGAAGGAGAGAGAGAGCGAAAAGTGAGAGGAGAGAAAACTCGCCTGTCGCTTGACATTGCTCGCGGCTGATAATGAGTGTTTGCTCTTTGTTGGCTCAAGGTTTTAGCTTCCCCTCGAACTGGCCAACTCTTTACGCATCGTCGGGCACAAATATTAATACCTCGTATGACGGCCAAGGATGATAGGTCAAGGTGCAGTTACCTGTTCCTTGTTTTCTATCTGAAACTTAAACTTTCTGTTTTTATCGTATATCTTGTTTTTCTGAAAACATAATATGTAACAAGAGAGCTTATACTTATTTTATTATTATTATTATTATGTTGAAACTGCAATCAAGATTTGGAAAACTTTGCAAAAGTTTCTACTATCGTAGGATGAAGAAATTAATTGTACGAAAGATTAAATTAAGTTTGTCAAAATTATTGCAATCACTTCAACGAACCATATTTATACAATTTTTTCTCTCCCCCTTCCCTAAAAAAAAAAAAAAAAAAAAAAAAAAAACAATTATTTGCATCTCAATTATTTTCAATGTCTAAATTAGCAAAACTTTAAAATGCGTCCTATACCTATAAAAGAAATGTTTTATATAAATTACGCAATAAATTTAATTAAAACGACTATACTGCGTTTGAAATCTATCGCGATGAGGGTTACGATACGTGAATTTGTCCCTAAGGGGGATATACTGAAAGATCCCTTGAGAATGAGCGGGAAAGTATCGCTTCGAAAAGGTTTCTATGTAGCAACGCATATGCCTCTTAAAGATGGTCGAAGGCCGTGCCGCTCGTAAATTTTCGGGTTGGTGAGGGGTGAAAAAACCTGGGCCAGAGCGAGCTTATTTCGTGCGTAAGGATGGTTTTTCGCGAGGGTCGTGACCTTGCCACGTGGAAAACTAGAACGTAAAAAGGAGGGAGAACTGTCGAAGGACAGAGGTTGACAAGATAGGTCATCCAAGGACGAAGGTACGTTAACCCGGAAGAGAGAGAGGTATTGAAGAATAATAAAGGGGAGCTTCCATGTTATACCATCCTACACACACAACAATATCGAAGGATCCTGCTATAATCTGAACGTATATAAATCATCTCGGAAGAGATTATTCAGAAGTTCATTTTTGCTGTTTAAAAAGATGAAACAATTTTGATCGGATATAATTTCCTTAAGAAACTTTAATATATGTAATCTCATAAATTTTTCTGTAATATTTTCTAATATTTTCATATTATTATATAATTGATTTATTTCTTGAAAAAATAAAAGAAAAGTAAAAGGTGTACGTATACATATATTATATATATAATTATTTATTCTTATTATTTTTATTAATCTTTGCCTTTCGGCTTTGGATGGCTTCTGGTTTTTTACATTTGATGAGATTGTGTCCATGATTGTGTGTGATTGTATAACAAATGGTATAAATTATATTAAAAATAAAACACATAATAAAATAATAAGGTAAACTATAAACATAACATATAATACATCATATAGACTACTAATCAAAATTGTAATTAAATTCATATATATATATATAGAATAAATATGTTTTAATTTTGCAAAATATTTCTATGTGAGTTATAATTAATACCGATATATACATAAAATTAATTACAATCCTAAGAATAAACCCGCTGGGAATTTATTGCGTTTGCGATTTATGTTTGTGGGGGCCCGCTTTGTACTTAGAATCCAATTATCGGAAAGCCGCGGTGGAGGGCATTATCTTCGCGGAGGAATCCTTCCAGCGACGTACGCTCGAGGCTACCTTTTGACTGGTGTTCGAGAAATGCACGCTGTCCCTGGGTAAGAGAAGTACATTCCCAGACGGAGTTTTAGCATCCAGGACGCCCTCACATTACCAAGCCGCGTATCCAGCTAACTCGCGTCCCCCGCACTTCCGCTCTCTTCTCTCTCTCTCTCTCTCTCTCTCTCTCTCTCTCTCTTTCTTTCACGCATAAAAGTTGTATTCGCAGGCTGTGTCTCGGCTGAGAAGCGCGTCCAAGGTCCGACCGAGGTCGCAGACATATATTCGACGAGATCAGCATCCCCTCTTTTGATAATACTCTCCTTATATCAGTAATGGATGAGAGACAATGAACAATAGCCGAAACTAGTTGTGGCATCTGTCATGTTTATTTATTTCTTCCGACCGATTTTAACGCAGAATTAATCGAAGGATAAAATGAGAGAAGAGATTTGTTAGAATTTGACACATCTGGTATTTGAAAATATTAAAAATAGAGTGGGATAATGCGTTATTCATAAGTTAATATTTTGTATAATTGCTGCGGTACGCTAAGATACTCATAGCACACACGAGCACTCGGGGATTAACGAGCGACCTTCGGGTTAACCGCGTTTGCGCTCGACAGCAAGTTCTCCTCAGCGGTTTATTGTTAGTGGACGGCTCCTTGTCGATCTCTGTCCGACAGCTTCTTTCGCCTTCTCTTTTTGCCTGCTTAATCCATGGCCTGACGATACGCTGGCCAACGAATGAAAGTGTAGCCCGACGTCTGAGAATTTAACGTCGGATTAAACAATGCGATGCATTTCGTAACAAATACACGCTAAACGGAACTCGTGTCAATTTAGCATGCGACTTGAGGAAATAAATGCCAACTTAAAAGACAAATATATATTGTATATATAAATGCAAGTCTATTTTAAATATAAAGTGTCGACGTAACGTTTGTTATATATTTATTTTTGCAGTAAAAAAAAAAAAAAAAAAAAAAACTGATCGCGCCATATTTACATTACGACCCGCATTCGATTATAATAAATAAACCGAACGAATACGTTTGATTGGTATTTCAGTCTCCAATTTAGTCGATATTTTTAAATAATAATTATAATAAAACAATTTTGTGACACGTGTAACTAAGTCCTATCGAAAATATCAACGCCCTCGTTTGATGTAGCGGTTATGATGGAGCGCATCGGCACGATGCGGTCGAGGCGAAGTGCAGAGTTCACGATGGGACAGTTCACGTTAGCGAGAGAAGCAGGTTGCGTGGCAACCGACGCCCACGACGTGCCACGCGCCTCCAATGTATAGATATAGGTAAAGGTATTTACGCGAAACGCGGAGTGATTGCCGCACCTCGTCGTAGGCGGATTTGGTGGATTAACGAAAGGGATTGTATCTCTCTGTGCGAACGCCATGCGGAAAACTCAGAAAAGCAATTACACAACTGGAAAATGCGCGGTCCTCCACTCGCGATTAATTATCAGATGCTCTATCGTAATGCTAAATTGCATACCGATATCGGATTTTTCTTTTTTTTTTTTTTTTTTTTTTTTGGACGCGTGTAAAACAAGTAATTATATCGTTAAGAGAGAGATAATTAAATGACCGTTTTTTCCTCGATTCCTAGAATAATCTTGCAATTCGAAAAATGTTTCACACGTGTCATGAAATTATTTTATTATCATAGTTAGCGAGAAAACTTGATTTAAATCTTTTGCCGTAATCGAGTTGGCGTCCTTCTCGATAACTCGTTCACCAATTCCGATCGTTCGTATCTAAATACTTACCAAGGCTGCATAAAAGTTCAAGGTTTCATCAAAAAAGATTATAAAGCCAGAACGGCTAATCTAAACATGGATATACGAGATTATTGCAGAAATTAAATGAAAATGTTAAAAGTAAAATATCTGTTGTTTTTAAAAACATACAAGTAATTTCTTAAATGTGAAACTCAGTAAATTTAATAATTATCGATGACCGTACAATTGCGTAATCTGTATTCAATTAGAGTTACCGAGGACGTTTTATATTTTTTATATATGCAAATAATGTATTATATTTTAAATCTAAATGTTTTTTAATTAGCATTTATTAAATTCGCAAATTAATTATATGTTTATTATACGAACAAGCTTAAATAAGTATACGAGTAAAAATCATCATACGGATAAGGATTTGAATATCCTTGGAGAAGGTAAGTAGGTAGGATAAGAGATCTTAGACCTTGGAAGAATCGGAGAAATGTCAGGCTAGAGGTAAATAAGAAGACAAAATTTTTTTTTTTATGTATAATTCACCAGACAATGTTTATTCAGACGACCTCACAACTCCCAAGCGTACAAAATGACGTGCTCACTGGGCAATATGCGGGGCTGCATTTGTATTCTTGCATGTAATAGAGTACATTTTATATCCATATTTTTTCGTTTTTTTTCCACCAGAAACAACAGCTGTTTGTATTCTCCTTCTTAATGGATAGGGAAATATATCATACTTTATATGTATCGTTCACTATAATAATTATGTGTAGTTTATGCATAACAAGTATTACGAATATCAACGCTAGGTTGTTTTGCGGGGAAGGGGACAAGACAAGTGTTCGCTTTAGTGTGCATGTGTGTCGCGCTGTTGTGTAAATATGTCCGTCTTTTGCGTATATGCGTGTATTTTGTAAAGAGAGCCGGGAGGATTTTATACGAGGACACTGGGGGGGGGGCGGAGGCGGAGGCGGAGGGGGAGCGGGTGGGGATGGGGGTGCGAATATCACGCTACACGGCGAAAAGGGGAAAAAATGCACTCTCTTTAGGTACAATAAATACAGAGGCCTCTAAGCTGGGTGTTTAGGAATACTCTGGTTAGGCTATATTCTAGCTGGGAGACAGACTGAATGTGCTTTTAAATGCCTCGTTCTGACGCGGACCAGTTTCCCTTTAATCTAACCGAACGTGATTACAACTCGGCTTGCAATCACGTTCACCGGATCTACAGATGGAGCTAACACGGACTTGGTTAAATCGAACCAAGGTGGTCTAGTCCGTCCCGGAAAGGGGCATAAGTGTTTCTACAACTGTCTCTCCTCAAGATCAGTTTACTCGCTCAGCGTGTTGTGGGTTTTTTATGCGTGTTTGATGCGATATTTATGCTGGAATTGAGAGATATGCGGATGGTTAGGCGGGGATGATGAAGGAGAAAGGGCAGGATGGAGGAGGGGGAGGAGGGGCAGGCGTCTCAACAACACGTCGGCGGCGGCCCGCCGCGTATCTTCTAACTTTCCCTCACGATTTTCTCGAAGCAAAAAGAAGTTCACTCGCGCCTACCAAGACATAGCCTTACGAATCTACTATTTACACTGCGCGTTTCGCCATTCGATCTCCGCTTTGCTCCAGCGCTTCGCGGCTTTTCTCTCTCTCTTTCTCTCCCTTTCTGTTTTTTGTTTTTTTCTCTCACGCTCACGCTCTCCCCTCTCTCTCTCTCTCTCTCTCTCTTTCTCGCGATCCTATCTCAATCTATCTGTCTGACTTTCATGCATGCACACACGACACATAATATTGTATAACGCGTTTAAGCGGGCCTACGATACCTATTTCGCTATACGGCGCGATTAGAGGATATAATTACTTCTCGAGTCGTTACTCTCCTCGACGAAGAGACACGACACGTAGTGTATAAAGGTACGGTAATTGCAAACTAGTGGCCGCGGCGGGCCGATCAGTCTCATAACAAAACGTTTAATTCTTTAAAATCGCGTGCGCGATTCCCTCTCTCGGTTGCCACCGCGATCAAGAAGCTTTTCGATTTGCCCCGACTCATTTGCACAAGCACGTTCACTCGTCACTCGTTCACTCTCATTTTTTTATCTCATTCTCTCTACATCGCCCTCTCGTCATTCGCGCAAGAATATCATACGCGTCTTTTTGTTCCTACACACGTACACGAAAAAATGATAATTTTTTACGATTATAATACCTTACACATATTACAATAATATTAATTAGTTTATAATATTTAATAATTATAGTAGAGTAGATGATCGATGAATGAGGTGGAGACTGTACAGGATGCGCGATTTCCATGATTATCACATGTAGATAGATTATTAATTTCTGTAACACTCAACCTTTTATTTTTTTCCGTCGCTGATGCTCCATCTTCTAGATATACACCTAGAGCAGATAGGTTTTAGGTAGGTAGACAGGTAGATAGGTAGTTTTTTTAGGTGGATAGGTAGCTCCCTTACGGCATTGTTGCTCTCATCGGATCGGCACTTAACGCGCAAGCGTCCGTTCACGATGTCCATCGTCGTTTCGCACAGTCGGAGAAAGCAACTTGCCACTGAGAGAATGTCTGTCTTCCTCATAAATGTACGCAAAGATGTTCATCATCCGTTCCTCCGTAACTTCCACCTCCTTTTTTCGCGCGATTTTTTTTTTTTTTAGCAATAAGTAGTTTAAATTAATAAATTATTTGGTTTTTCACGCGCTCAGAGCGTCCTGGCACTTTCATTTTTAGTCAAGAGCCGGGGGAAGGTTAGGTTACCGCGTTACGACGTTTACGACGACGATTAGTGCACGCCGGTAGGTGATAGGTGGATCAGACATCCCGATTTCGCGCGCATTAGCACATGTCACGGGAGATCACTCGAGCTCGCGAGAACACTACGCCTCGAGGGAGAGGGCCTTGCATGGTCCGACGAGCGGTCTGGGGGATGGCGACGGGGATGGCGACTTCTTGGATAGATTCAGCGGTTGCTGACTGTCCGCGATGTCCACTTGTAGTTCCATCATGTTGCTCGGACAGCCGGACAACACCAACGTGGCCGCCGTACTCGAGGTCGGTCTTGGACTCGTACTTGTACTGCTGGTCGCCGCCGCGGATAGATATCTCGGTGACGAAGCCGGGGAATTACCAACAGCGAGATAGTCCGAGGAAGACTGCTGTTGCTGTTGCTGCTGCTGCTGCTGCTGCTGCTGTTGTTGTTGTCGCGCGCCTGTCGTCGTCGTGATTACCGAAGTGGCCGGCCACCTGTTCGAGTAGCTCGTGGTGGCGCATTGCAGAAGACCCTGAACTCCTTGCGTCGTTCGCACTGTTGCGGTAGTTGTGGATGCGCATTGCTCTGCAGGCGACGGCGATGCTGTGGGCGATCTAGGGCTGGCTTCGCCGCGCATTATATAATTGTGTATAATGTCCGTGCGCTTCAGTTGTTCCGCCGTCATCCGCGGGCCCTCCATTAGGCTTCTCGCAAGGGTGGAATGCGTGCTGCTCAGCAAACTCGCGGTCTGCGGGCACTGCGGGGGCTGCGCCCCAGTTTGAGTGGGCGGACTTCGCGCTGGTGGCGAAGTCAGATGCAGATGTAACTGAGACTGCGTATGCTGGACCACCACGGCCGGCTCGGCTTCGGCGCTATCCTTTTGACGCAAAGCGCGGAATTTCTTATGCGGCTTGTAAGCCTCGTCCATCAATGAGTTGGTGTCGTATAGCGGTGGTGCCTGGAGCACGCGTTTCAGCACCGGCATGTCCTCGACCTCCTTGTCTTCCGAACGCGGACTCGAGCACACGGACGTGGGTGCACTGCTGGCGCTGCTGCTGGCCGGCTTGTCGGGCTTCTCGGTTCCGGATTCGATTCCGCTGTCGCTCGGTGAATCTAATTTGCGGAATCGTGGACACTGCGGCGGCTGAGGTGTCTTGGACATGGTAGCGCGATGAAGCTCATCGTCACCCGAGCTAGTACTACCCGAGTTGGCTCGTCGTCTATGCGGGCAAAGTCCACCGGCTAGAGTAGCGGCTAGAAGAGGCGCGCTTGAGGCATGATGACCGCTAGGAGGTGCAACGTGATGATATTCTGTCAAAGAGGCAACTTCGCCGCTGCAAGTGCTTTCGGTGCTCGACACGCTACCCAGCGGGCTCTTTACCGCTTCGTCCAGAGTTACATCCGAAGCAGAACTCCAGGATGCCGGAGGCTCTTCCTCCATTGGCCAATGTGATTGTTGTTGAGCGGTAATAACATGCGTTTGCTGCTGCTGTTGCTGCTGATGTTGTTGTTGAGCTTGCAATTGTTGCTGCTGTTCAGTCATTTTAAACGCTAGGAGCTTTTCCGAATGAAGGGTATTCAGAGTTCTTAGATCGGGTATCTTCTTCAATAGTTCGCGGAGAATGTCGGGATGCTGGGGATGATTCTGCGCGAGTACCGTTTGTAGAGCGTTTCGGAGCTTATTGTGCATACGTTCAACCAGTTCGGTATTGCGAAGCCCGGGTCTGTCGGCGGCAATCACCACCACTGAGCAGAACAATCCCAACTCAGCATCGGATAATCGCAAGGAATTGACCCTTTCGGCAAAGTCGAACATCGAGTCCATTAGGAATCGTGCGTTACTACTATTGTGGATGGACTCTCGCTTGAGCACCTGGCCGTTTAAGCAGATCATACTGTTCGTTTGAGCATCAAACATGCAGGCCAGTCGCACGAGCAGCACTTCGAAAACGCCGGCCTTTAGTAGCGTCACCTGGTCGTCCTGAGCCAGCAGGCTGAATCCAGGTATACGTTTCGCGAACTCAACGACACCGCGTATGGCCGGTGAGAACCTCTTGGAGAAATCTTGTAGCAGTTCCTGCTGCCCGGTCAATGGTTGTGGGTTAGGATTCAAGGGGCATGCCTGTAACAGAAAGAAGGAAATTTCGAAGTGAGGAGGCGACGAACCTTAAATCACGTCGAAGGTCGTGCACGTGTTGTTATTCGGAAGAGCATACCAGGCGTCCTCATAAGAGGAAGAGAGACGAGACGAGACGAGATGTGAGATGAGAGGTTTACGCGCTCTCGTCGAGTCTCGCTTCCTCCTTCGCGGCAGCAGCCGAGGTCGCCTGGTTGCGCGATTTCCGCGTAGACCGCTCGAAAGATCAAGACGGCCCAAGGTCCGCGGAACTATATTGACGTCACCGTAGACGCCGACTGTTCGAATCTTAATGCGGCGCGAAACGGGTTGCGTAATCAGTCAATGTCAAGAGGAAAGGTCGAGCATATTTACCAAGGTCGGTGGACACGCGGTGTAGTTGGGAGTCTCGCGAGCTCTGGCGAGGATGGGAGCCACTTTGTCTCTGGTAAAGTCGCATGTGTCGATATGAGCTCGCACCACGGTCGCGAGAAGACGTTGTTCATCTTCCAGTTCGGCTGCTACCGCCTTCTCCTGAGAACGGCTGTGAGAGCTCTGCTGCATGGCAGCCAGAATCCTGGCCTTCTCACGTTTTGGCACACGGCCGAATCGCACCGCTGTAATCAGAAATGGATAATCATGGGTTAGATGTGCTGCGAAGCTCGTACGTCACGCGCAAGAGGAAGGACGACGATAAATAGTTAATGCGATCAATGGATGAATCATGCAACGGACCCGACCGCTATCGCGAGATGACCTTCGCGCCAACGAACGTCGACATTCGCGTGATGCTCGCGCACGAAAGATTGAGAGAATTGAAAGAAAACGCGTCTTTCCAACTATGGGATATGATATTTGGAACCGAGGAGCAGATATGGTTTCGCGTTAAAGGTGGAAAAAAAGTCAGAGGGGAAAGCGCACGACTTTCTCGCGCCAAGAGATGAAAGTGCGGCCGCTGCTCCCGCGTGCTACGAATCCTCGCGGTTAGAAAGTACGTTGTTGCTAAACCTTTGGATCGATCCTTATCACGTCGCGTAAACATCAGAATCGTGTTGGTATGTACGTGTGATACGAAGGGATGAAACCTACGTGCATTGTGATAGTTGACTACTCCGTTGAGGATTCCTTTTAGAATCGGTAACTCGTCTCCCATGACGATTCGGGCAAACCGCTTAATCGTCAAGTAATCAGATTAATCAGATTTTCAGATTCGATTACACTTTGACGCACGTGATTGTAACTTTTCTATCTCGGCCACTATAAATCACTGCCTGACACCGCGATTGTCACTGTCATGCGAAGGCTCTCTGCGCTTACTAATCATCGAACGATCTTCTCGGCTGACTCGAAACACGAGTCACTCCAAGGGATAGCGCGTGCTGCGAGGCAAGAAGAGGCTGTTCCGACTTTGAAGAAGGAGCGCGACAGTAGTACGCGTGTAGACACGAGACAGCATCACCGCCGACTGAGTGATGTTCCGCGGGTTGCGTTCAACAGCCCCTCCACTTATTCAGCCATCAACGACCCCCACCATCGCGCGCGATTGTGGCCTTTGCCGAGCCTTTGGCCTTGAACTTGGTTTCAGCGACAGCCGCACGAGGCGTACCGCCGACCTATATACACGATATAACGAGCAAATATACGACGCGTCAAGCGTAGCGTTTAACGTGAGGAGCGAGAAAGATAGTCTAGCTTCTCTTCTATGCGCAGATGCGAACTTGCTTTGTCGGGGGTAACTTACCCTCGACGACCTTGGGCAACCCCTCGCTGGCTACCTGCCCTGTCACCAGCTGTCGATAGTCGGCTTATCTATTTGCGGACTATCGATCTTTTAACGTTGAAAATGTGCCGACCTTATAAACTAAAGCCAAGGACTGATTCTTTATCAATTATCGTCTCTTCAATCTTCCTTTCATTATTTCATTTAATTATGAGAGTGTTATTCTGTAGAATGACAAGACAATATTAGAGAATGACGTAGAAAAATAATCGACGTGTAGGAAGTCGAGGTGTCTAATCAATATTCAAGAGCGCGGTCTCTTAATATCTTTGTCTTCTCTCCATTCCAAAAATCAAAATTTTCCTTCAACTTGATTCATCTCACGGACATACCAACTCCTTCTTGAAATCCCATTCGTCAAGATACAACGCGACGAGGGTGGAGAGAACGCGCCCGGTCATAATGACGACGAGTTGTCCGCAGCAAAGCGCGAAGCGCTATGACCAGTTGGTCACGTACGGCTTTGGCCAGACGACGACGACGACGACGACGACGACGGCGGCGGCGGCGGCGGCGGCGGCGGCGGCGGGAGCATGCGCCTACCGGCCAGGTGGATCCACGGCTGTAGAAGGGGTAGGATTGATACGTGAAGGAGAGGAACGTACGTGGTCGTGGAAGGGGAACGTAGTTATGAGAAGCAAAGTTCGCGAGGTCTCCGCATGAAGTGTAGCGCCACGCGACGGCGCGTTTCGCGACCGAAGAAGCCGAAACGATGATCGCTCGAGCTGGGGAAAGGAGAAGGACGGGTGGAGCGCGTGGTGGGAAAGGAGGATGGAAGATGGTGGGAGGAGGAGAGAGAGTCAAGCGGGGAAAGGGGGGGACGTAGCGGTGAGTAGCGGTACTCTTTCTATGGACTTGGAGTCATCCGCCAGACGAACGCAGCGGCCGTCTATTGACCCCGCGAATCAACGCGTTCATATCGGTAGGCGTATCTCTTCATCGATTTTTTTTTTTTTTTTTCCCAACGACAGATCATTTTTTTCCGTCAGAATTTTCACAAAAATCGTGAAATTTATAATACCGATTGATTTCGATTGAGCCATCATGATTACGATTATTAAAATATTGCAAATTTTAATTTGCCGAAATTGATAAATATCAATATTTCGTAATATCTATTTAAAAGAAGAGCGCGTTCTAATTTTGTCTGCAGCATGAAATGTGTATATAAATAAATAATATATATATATATATATATATATATTTTCGCGCCCGCCGAACATGTCGACGACCTAGGTCAATGATCCCGGCGGGAGATGGTGCGAAGCATCGCGCGCGCAACTGCATTACCGTGATTATTTGACAAAGGACGGTTTAGAATTTTATCGATTCGATTGAGAAAAGAAAGCAAGATCTGCTTATACGCCAATCGAGAGATAATCGCCGTTGCTTTCTCAAACGGTGTACTGGCCACTTTCGCCCGTTGCGACATTCCGCCGTGTCGCGGGGAACGACGTTACGCAAACGGTCAATGACCCGGCAAACTAAATTTTAGAAACTCTTCTCGAAAAGCATGTTTCGCGAGAAATGTACACGGGCGGGGGGCAGGGGGTAGGGGGGGGGTGCGGCGACGTTTTACTTAATCTGGGGATGCGATAGTGAGCTCGACCAAAATGATTTCTGCTCATTTTACGAATATTCTTGTATTTAACAATACAGTAATTTTTTTTTTTTTTTGCATCTGAGATGATTTCGCATTCGAGAAAAAAGAAAGAAGATTTTAAGTAGAAAATTTTAAATATATTACACGATATTATTAAGATAGAAGGGAAAGATACCAAAGACTCTTTAAATCTTTAAATCACAATTTAATTTTAACGTTTCTTTTAATAATTAATAATTTATTGTAAATTTTAATAAAGATATATATAATTTCTTATTTACTTTGTGCGTGAGATATTAAAAAAAAAAAAAAAAACTCACCATCACGACTCATGCCTACGGCGATGCACTTTTTGAGACGGCAATACTGACAGCGATTCCTGTTGATCCGAAGAATGCTGCACTGTTGATTCTTGGTGCACGGCCGATACTGAATCTTCTGCTGGATGCTTCGGCGGAAGAAGCCCTGCGAATCACCAACAAAACTCTCGTCAATCTGACCGTCGCTGTCCGACGAAGACCCCGAGCAATCGGTCCCCGAACGCGGGGCGGCCAGATCACATTCGCACAAGCACCCCATTAATTCACTCCGGCTTAGGAAAATAGCAATCGCACGGCTATCTGAACGAATATGCGAAAGTCTGTCGCGTGTGGTTCATATATCGCGTTAACCAAATGATTATATCACTCGCTACGTATCCTTCGATTCGAAACTGATGACGCTACCACCTAGAGGCGAGGGTGTCCTCTACAAAAATGGCAGATGGTCTTTGGCAGCTCGCGCCAGTCACTGTGTTTCTCACGTATAATCCGCATTCACCAAAACTCGCGTGTAGGTCTCTTCTCGGCTACTCGACTCGCGGTCAACGCGCGTACCAAAGTACAACGCGAGTTTTCGGAGGGGAAAGAAGCGACCGTTTGTATCGGAGCTTGGCTGTGGACTGGCTCTTTCTAGCACAGAGAACATAGAGCCTCGGCACATTGCCTCTGGCATGCCGAGGTGGGGGACACTGTGACCTAATTCCCGGACGTTCACCCGCAGTTCACCGCGTGAAAGTGAGAGTCCCCCTTGCGCGCACTGGCGCTCCTCGGCCGTCTCCCTCTTTGAGTTCTCTCTTTCTCCTAGTCTCTCTTTCTCTCTCTCTCTCTCTCTCTCTCTCTCTCTCTCTCTCTCTCTCTCTCTCTCTTTTTCTCTCCCACTAGAGTGAACCCTAGATAATGTCTTCCTCGTCGTATCTACCGCGAACGCTAGCATAGAGGCTCGCGGGCGCTCTACTAACGGGTTTCTTCCCTCTCTTCTCCCCACCCACCAGGTCGTCCGGAGCCACCCTCTCCGAACGACCTGCCCTACCTCCATCTCTCGGTTCCTACCCTCGCGCTGATACCCCTCTAACATCCACCCACTCGCAAATATAAGCGCGAATATAGAGAAATCTCCCTTGCTATATATATATATATATATATATATATATATATATATATATATATTTGTATATGTGTCCTTTTTATCTATCTCAATCTTGTTAACCGCTACAGAGATAGCCATGAGGAGGATAAGAGTTGAAAATAAAAATTGGAAAAAGGGCAGGTTAGTGCGAAGATACTTGCCATCGTGTATCGGTCAACGACCTCGCGAGACGATTACGTAACGCACGACAACGCGTGGGGGATCCTTCGTGAAGCTTCTATGTATGTTACCGTGCTCGTCGACGTGTCGTGTCGTGTCGACGGTCGCGCGTGTATGCACGTACGCGTACGAAAAGTTGGCGATGCTCGTCGCCGGAGTAACACCGCTGCGTGACGTCAGACGCGCGACCTCGCCTACCTCAACTTCGTGCAGAGCATCGTCGAGAGAACGATGTACCGTTGCACCTCCGCGCCCGGGCTGTCAATCGGCGCGAGCGTTTGATGCAAGTCAATGAACTGTCAGTGTTGCCAATGCTCTAAGCATCGCTGCCACCGATCGTTTCAATCGATTGAACGAGAAAGAGAAAGAGAGAGAGAGAGAGAGAGAGAGAGAGAGAGAGAAAGAATACAATTTTTTAAATTCAAATTGAAATTTATTTCGACAGATTCGACTTGTTGCGAGATGTTTCAAATATTCTATTTAAAATTGAAATTAAATAATTATGCTTCAATTATTTTGAGACCGTTTAAAATAGATTCTTTCGCAGACTCTGGCAAGTCTGAAAAGTTCTGATTCAAGATATTTATTTTTTGTTAAAAAACAAAATTGCAGCAAAGTGCTATCGAGCTACGAGCTACCGTGCCCGGACGAGGCCAGCAACCCCTGTTGAACCTCTCGGTCGGCGGGAATCCGACAAGCGAAGGGTGAAGGAGGTGTGTGGGGGAATGCGGTGCATCGATCTCTCGAACCGTGCATGGCCCGTGACGGGTCAGGGAGCGACTACCTTTGCGCGCTACCTCAAGTTGTTCCGCGTCTTGTTCTGAAAATCTTTATGAAGAAAAAAAAAAAAGAAGAAAAAGATTAATTAGAAAATCGAGAGTTGATCCTTCAGCTGGCAAAAAGATTCCTAAAGATACCATTTTTCATGCGACACTTTTAACTTGTAATTTATACGTTAACTCGATTTTCAAGTACCAACGATAGAAACGTTCTTCGTCCCACACTTTCAACAATGAGATTATATTTAAACAATAGTTTCGGGGAAAAATGCATCGAGAAGAGAAGCCAACGAAATGCCGCACTCGCGCTCGCTCGCATCCGCCGAAACTTTCGCCGGATTGAGAAAGTTCTGTTATTCTCCGTTCTCCATTCGTCACGTTGAGAAAACTCATTTCTGCAGGTCTTTATTACTTGCAATTAAATTTTTATTAAAAAAAAAAAAAAAAAAAAAAAAAAAAGATTGTACAAAGGAGAGTTCTCTCTCTCTCTCTCTCTAATTTTCTACAATAAAGGCCGAAATGTACAAAGACGCAATAACGATTAAATACGATAAATAAAAATTGACGTTTGCGGTTCTCTAATCTTCGGAAAAGCTGATGGCGCGATCATCTTGGCGATTTAGCGGGACCCACCGTCCACCGGTAGTTAAGGCTCCAATTTTATTTTCCGTGGAAGCGCAGCGACGACAGCGGTAGCTGGCAGGAACGACGGTGACGGTGTACGGGGTTGTATGCGCGCGTTACATGCTTGCATATGGGTACATATATAGGTAAAGAGAGTGTGAGACATACACACGATGTGGTCGCGAGGCCAACGACCGGAGCGCGCGACTACTGCAACGGATGGAGGGACGCGGGGGGTGGTGGGGGAGGAGGAGGAGGAGAGAAGGGGGACGGCGATCTGTGACTGAGGGACGGTAGGGGAAGGTGAGCGTATCTGCTGTACCACGAGAGAAAGAGTGGGAGCGGGAGGTACCATAGTAAAAGTAGGAGGCAGTTGAGGTGGGAGGGAGAGGAGGACGCGAAACGGAGTAACGGTGACGTACGTAACGCGCGCGCGTGCGCCGCTCCAACAGTCGCGACACTCTCCGCTCGGAGGGCATTAACCGCGAGAGCTAGCTCGCTCTAGCACTCTCCTACGACCCCAAGAATTTGCCGTTCTATTCTGTTGCCCGGGCATCGATATCGGTAAAGTCGATCGCGGAGGTCAAAGATGATCGCTTCGGGGTGAGCAGTCTTGCACCCTGCTGATATCAGCGAGCGATAACGGCGAGATACAGCGGTTTTAATTATAAAATTTGATACCGATCTCCATCACTTTTGTGCTAGAAAGATATGCACGAATCTTATCGCTATCTAAACTGTTTATCAGTTAATCAATTATATATTCTGGATTCAACCTAATCGGATCAATATTTATCTTGGAACTGTGTTTATAAAAAAAAAAATGAATATTAATTCAATATATAATTTAGGTTTTTTTCTGTAACACAAATTTCGAATCGAATTATTTAAGGTGACGAGGACGCATCCGCGTAAATGACGAAACCCTTTTAAAGCTCATTGATTTACCGATACGTAAAGCGGCGTGGCGCGTGTTAGAAAGGCAAGAATGATCTATTATACTTTTTGCCGATGGTATCATGTTTCGCGGGACGAATTTATCGGGTGTAAAAATTGCAGCGGTCCGATTTCGCTCGGCGGGGAAGCGTTATCTCGAGGAGCTCCCGCTCCGGTGGACAGATACCACGTCGAGCGAACACCTACCACGATAATAAGCGACTGACCCGATTCTAAAGTAGATGCACCGGGGTCAGTAACCTCAAGCGAGCACCGAAATACTCGCGCAATCAAATGAAAATGAGATCGCGACTCGTTACGACGTCAAAAATGACGGTTACCCGAGAGAGGAGGGGAAAGTGGGGGAAGGCTTCCCCGTGGGAAGGGGTGTGCGGAGAGGATAGCGGAATGAGGGAGGAGGAGGGAGAGTGACGTAACTGGCTCGGAGGGTCGACGACCGGAGGGTTAATGCACCGGTCGCCTGATTTCAACCCTCCGGAAAAAGCGTAAACGTGCACCTCCACCGATGATTGTTTCGTCGGAGATTTAAAGAGGAACTCTTTTACTGTGTTAAAGAATCTCATTTTTCTCCCAAATAATATCTTCTAAACTTTTCGAGAAAATTGATCACATAACAATATTTCTCAATATTATGGCGATTGATTTTTCATAACTTCACATATATGTATGTATTGAAAGAGAACTTTGGAGACTGATATTTTTAAATTTTAAATTAAATTTTCTTAATTAGAAAAGAGCGAGCGTTCAACGTCAAGATGAAAAACACATTTTTATTTTCTTTAGCAATTTCAAGCTATTTTATAAATCAAAAAACTTATTAACTTTACAATATTACATACAGCATACAGAGTATTAATTTTATGAAAATCATATTTATTTCAAATCTCACCATGATATGTACCGTTATGGTGAGAAGAGTAGGGCAATAATAGCGCCGTTCGACTATTTCCGAACCGTAATCGATTTAACTCAAATCGAACAAAATATTGAAGTATATGCATCTATTTTATTCTCCTCCACCATGATTTAATAAACTGACAAAAATCATATTTTTTGATACTAAATTAGAAAGGAAGAAAATATCATAATAATATATTTTCATTTAGATAATATATTTCACGTTAAAATACGGAAGATGTGATTAGATTTAGATGTATGGGTCTTTGAATTCCGATAGTTTAATTTTTCGACGTATCAACTTTTTTTCTTATTTTTAAAATATATATTCTCGAGTCTATATTTATTAATAAAAATTCTACAAAAACATCGTATAAATACTTTTTTTTACGCGTGACGCGCTTTTATATCAGCAAACTTTTTCCTACGGCGAAATTAATATTTCACTGTTGCAATCCGCGTGACGCGAAAAGTAGCATACTACCGATGAGACGGTAGAGAGAAATAGTGCAACAGTGGTGCGACCGAGCGACCTAGTCTTAAAGATATCCAACACTCTTCCGCGTTCTCTTCCCTTTCCACACAGCCCCTCTTCCTCCAGTACCTTAAGACGGTCTACCGCTAGCGGCTAGGTCACTCAGTGGAGACTCGTTCGGTTTAGCGCCTCTTACGGCGCTGCGGCCATAAGTTACTGACCTAGTCAACCAACCAGGGGCCATGACTCTGCCCGACCGATTAGTATTTCCAGTGAATTTCAGTCGGAACGCTGACGGAAAGTGGGGGGACGGAAAAATCTTTAGCCAGGTGTTTCCACGGAATGCGGTCGATCTACTTCTTTTTTTTTTTTTTTTTTTTTTTTTTTTTCATGCCTACAATAGGAGCGATGAAAGCAGAAGTACCTGCTCTGCGCCATGAATCGAAAGGTCCTCCCGATACTTTCGCCTCCCGCGGTTATAACGATGATCACTGGGTTTTCGGTTGGCCCAACTCTCTCTTTCAGCTCCCTTCTTTCGGACTCTCCACGGTAAAATGTCTACTAGCGGTTCCGTACGATTATCTCAATGGGAAAAGCAACCAAACTATTTACATTTCTGTTACCGCCTTTTCCAAAAATTGCGTTTAATCCAATCTTAATAATCAATTTTATATTTAATATTCAATATTCAATATTTAACACATCTATGCATGGACATTGTATAATCAAACAGTGGATTATCTTTTGAAGAACTTTTTTTTTCAATTAATCTTCCAAAACAGAGATTAAACTAAATACAAATATAAATCAAATATCAATAATAAATGTAACTATAACTGTGAAATTCTTTAATAATAATAAAAACTATCACGTCCTATAATTCGTAGCGATTGCATTAGGAGTTGGAAAGATATTACGTAAATGCATGTATCTTGTACGAAAATTCGTAAGAGTAACCGCGAATCGCTAAGAAGAAGGATGATGATACGAAGCTGCCGCGCGAGTGGCCTAAGTCGCTCTGCGAGCGCGAACGATGTACAGCACCTGGTGGTGTAACCACCTCCATCGGATCGTGTGTCGATGGAGGTGGTAAAGTCGACGGTGGGTAGTGGCGCCGTTCCTTCACTTCCTAAAACGCGTCGATAGCCAGTGCTATCCCACTTCCGGCCGAGTGTGTTGAAAGACGCGCATACAGTCGAAACAAAGGTGTCAAATCGGGGCATAATTTAAGCGGCTCGTAAAAACATCCTCGTGATGAGGAAAAGAAATACCCGAGCGAATATTTATTGCCGTATAAAAGATAATTGGAACATGAAATGAAACAATAATTCTTCGACCTGACTGACATTTCCGCATTTTCGAGCCTCAAATATCTTCTTGGTAATTTTTCATTTAGTCAGGATAAGCTGTTAGGTATAGAATGCTGACAAAAAGACATCTCTAAAAGGAATTTGAAAAGTCTACCTGCTGTGAACCTTCTTCCGAATTTCTTTGACGAGAGCAAGTCATAATGATAAAAAAAAACACGTTTTCCACCCAGTTTTACGCAATATATTACGAAATAGTTCTTTATTTAATTGAACCGTCCTTTCTCTTCTTTTCTTCAGAGTGATGGCGGTCTAGTAGACTAAAAAATGGCGCAGAAGCGTAGTGAATGTCGACGAGAATCTACAAGGAAATGATTGATGTTTTCCATCATGCTTGCATTGATTGTTAAAATCAATAAAAAGTTTAGGATGGTCGATGATCGTAATGACCCTGGCGATACGTAAATTAAAAAAGACCTTGACGAGATTCCTTGTTGATACGGGGGAATTACCGGGTCGTGAAATAGCTTCAAGGATCACCTCAAACCTCTTATGATTTCCGTATAATCAAGGTTAACTCGTGCCCGCTCGACAGTTCCTATGTAGCCTTGGTTTCTCACGCACATTCACATTCACGCACGTTCACTCTTACTGGCCACACTCCGCAATTTCGATATTTTTTCTGAAGACATAATAATCTATCGCGAGCCGTAGATTTTTTTGGAACAATTTTTAAATAAAAGATTCTTTAAACAAATTAATCTTACTTTAATAGAAATTTAATCATATATATATATTCTGTCTTTTTTTATATATCTTATATTTGGAAAAAAATGTTTCTAATTTTCAATTAAAAGTCAAATGTTGATGTTTGTGATAGCGGTAAAGGAAGATCAGTTTTCTCAACAAAACACCTAACCGGACAAACATATCGAAATCGTTTTCGACGGGAAAACACAGCTCGCACTGCGATCGCTTGTGCGACATCGGATTCCGTCAGCGGAATCTTTGATTTAAAAATCCGATTAGATATTGTAAGGTAACTCTCCTTGAACCGATGATACCGCTGACAGAGTCGGATCGCTACGTAAGTGACAACTGATCCGTCGGTACTCACCTTGCATCCCTCGCAGGAGTGAACTCCATAGTGAAAACCGGACGCCTTGTCACCGCAGACTCGGCACAACACGGTCGTCCCGTCGAATTCTGAAACAAGCGAGAAAAAAAAACGCGTTGCATTAATGCAGGTCGCTACTGATATCCTCTGCACGTGCCAGCGGTGCCGCGGTGCCGCGGTGCCGCGAGAGAAAGGTGGGAGGGAAAGAAGAACACTTTCTCCACTCTGGCGCGCGTGTTACAGCATCGTCGTATTACAACTTTCTGCTTTCACCCGCGGTCCTACCCGCTTTTTTTTTTACACTCGCACGCGCTTGTCTTATATTAGATTATTTTTCAGGCTGTCAAAGAGATAGTGGATAATTCTCGCCTACCTATATTGAGCTCGGGCTCGGGTTTAGCCGATGAGACTGTCGAATCCATCGTCGGCATACTGGGACTAAGGCAATGAGCTGCTAATTGCACCACGTGATACGGACTAGACATACCCTGAAGGGGTACGCGCGGCGCGCTAGACACGAGGGGATCGTGCGTCGACACGCCGGCGATTAGCGATTTGGATGCGGGTAATGTTGCCAGCGTGTCCTGCGCGCTACTGTCCGCAATAAGAATCATGTTTCGGAGAATCTTTCGACTTATCAGTGTTCTTTCATCACAGACGGAAACATCATCCGTTTATTCACGACACTGCACTGAGAATACGATTAGATGGATGTCATTTACGATATCTGTCCACTGGTCCTCATTTCGCTCTCACTGTCACTATGTTCACTGACCGATCACTAATCAATATCGATTCGCGTACGCGTGCGTGTCAACTTGCGCTCGAGAACTCCGCTCCGAGACGTAGGAAGGATCGGTACGATCTGCGGCCGTGCAAAGGTTACGGCCAGGTGTTATAGCGATGCTCGCCGGCCAAACGCGACGAATGGTAGAGGAACGCGAGCGGATGGTAACCTGAAGAGAGAGTGAAAGTAAGTCTTCGCTCGAGGGAGGTTCGCGTTGGTCTGACTCGTGTTCGGCGCTGCCGAGTATTGGTTACCTGGGGCCGTGCAGCCCTTACTCGGCAACTCTGACCAACTCGAAGGTGGGGAGGGATTGATGTGCCTGCTCGCTTGCCAGGCTATCGCAGGCCGCCTCGACCATCTACAATGTCTACGCCCTGGCTACCTAGTATGTAGTAGAGGACACACAACACATCGCTCCGTACGCTCTTTTACAGGGCCCCCCGAGAGAGTTCATCGTATTTTCAATGCTGGAGGTCACTGACAAGTCGCTGCGGGCCCCCGGAGCTGTGCCGTCGCAACCACAACGGGCCCGACCAATCGGTCGTCGGCTCGACGGGCCCTGTAGCCGCGCGATTGGTCCGGCATCTTCCCCACCGCATCTACCGTGAGCAGCCGGCGGAGTCTCCTTCCTCCCGTTGGAGGAAGTTCATCGGCCGAAACCTTGACTGAATTACCCCGCAGCGGCGGCCAAGGCCATGCGCCCTCTCGCTCGAGCTAACCGCGAGTGTAGTGATTGTCGCGTTGCCTCTCTCTCTCTCTCTCTCTCTCTCTCTCTCTCTCTCTCTCTCTCTCTCCCCCCCTCCCTCCCTCCCTCTCACACTCTCTCTCTCTCTCTCTTTTTCTCTTCCTCTCGCGTATCCTTGTCTCTCGCCTCTCTTTCTCTCTATTCCCACACTTACTCCTCTCTCTTTTCGCTCACTCGCTCTTTCTTTATGTCTCTATATCGCAAATGTTTTTCTCCTTTGCTCTTTTTTTTGCTTCCTTCTTTTTTCATTAGTATATACTATATCAAATCAGTTTTTTTCTTTTTTTTCTCGCGGCACATATGCCTCGCTTTGTTTCCTCGTAATTTTCCACTCTTGCACGCGCGCGAAAAATTTTAATTTTAATTTTTGCACGTGCAAAAATTTAAGAATGTCAAAATCTTCGTTATCAATTTAAAGGATTATTCGTAATAATTTTTGATAATGTCACTTGTAAATAATTTAATTTAATTAATTTGATTTAAAAATTTATCATCAAGATTCACATTTTTATGAACGAAAAACTGATCGTCACGTATATGTTTGCATCAAAAATGTGATGACGATTTGACATACTCGCTGAATCAGACTGAGAGATCAAATTGAAGTCGGTATTTTAACATAAATATACTTGATGTTCCCATAGCACTCATGCGGCTGTTTATCAGTTTTCTTACGTCGCATCGAATTACTGCTGATAAAACCGAACCGGATATTAAAACCTTCTAATTATTGATTCTCTTCAGCTACGCAATAAGAATGGAAAAATTTAATTTAAATATTGAAATAAGTAGCATATATATATATATATATAATATAACCAAATTTATAAATAAGTCTCAAACTAAATTAATATTCATACAAAATTGATATTATAAATTATTAATTGCTTATAAATATCTAACGTTTAATCGCCTAATGATGTTTGATTTCTCAAGGATGTGCAAAAGAAAAGTATAGAGAAAAAAAAAGAGTGAGGTCAGTGCTCAATAATTGCAGTGTATATTCGCGACAGTACAAATTGTGTCAATAAAAATATGTCTCTCTCTCTCTCTCTCTCTCTCTCTCTCTCTCTCTCTCTCTCTCTCTCTCTCTCTCACTCCCGTTGGAAGCTTTAATTTTTAACCAGTATTTTTACTTCTCTGTACACTCATCGAAGAAAGCTTTTGTATGTTTACAAAACAAAAAATTCGCAGGACAAAACAAATTAACAAATCTGTACAAAACATATTGTACGGATATACAATAACAGCAAGGTCAGTAATTAGGTTCAAAAGGAAGGGTTATATTACTATTTTCTGTATAGCCATCGAATCCTCGATTTTTTAAGGATTTTTAAGAATTGTTCTATAAGCTTTTTTCCCGTTTTTTTCACAAAAATACGGTATTTTCCAAACTTGAAAAATCCTCCCATAAAAAAATCTTTGAATGTACTTCCTGACGACTTGTAGGATCTATATAACTGTGAATCGAATGTGAATATATTTTGAGATATTGAATTATATGAAGGTTTTCTTGCAAACATTTTCGCGTGTCGACTTTATTTCTATCAATAGAAAATAATCCGTAAATAAATTAAATAGGAGCAAATATTCGCATTTATTCATATTTTATATTACGGATTGTATGAATCACAAAAATAAAATAATAACTAGAATCTCATTCTATTATGCTTCCCATAAATCGATGAGAGATGTATTATCCAATACTTTTGGTTAACCGATTTTTGGTTAACCGATGCCAATTGAGTACAATAAATCGTCTGTCCATAAGATAGATTTATACGCGTATTTTGTTGAAACATTTCTTCACGCTCTCTTACTCGGCTATGAACTCGGACAGACCTCGAATGTAATGGCCGCGACGACGGAGGTCAGACGATGGCGTTTCCTTGAAATCGGGTAGTGACCTGCAGCCACGCACATTTATATGCAACGAATACACCATGACCCTAGCATCTATTTTTAATCGATCGTACTGTGAAACTATCGCACGAGTTATTATTACGTTCTTTCTTTTTTAATCACCGTGACAGAGAATATTACATTTTTACATGACGTAAAACGAATGATGGCTTATCTTCACTGACACATTTCATAGAGTGTTGAAATAATCACGAATATTTTCTTCTATACATATATATATATATATGTGTGGATGATTATTTACTATTATGATCGAGTTTGAATAATAAAGAAATTTTATAACGTTGGATGAAAATTAATCCTTTGAGTCACAGCGGGTCACTCAGAGACTCACCTTTTTTTTCCTAGTTTTTTATTGTTTCAACTACTTTTTTATCAACAAATACCGGATTTTTTGTTTCTACAGAGTCTCTAGAACATCAATAAGTGCAAAAAAAATATAAACAGTCATTAATTGTTAATTGCAAAAATGCCATATATAAACAAACGGTCAAAATTAGTACGTATTTTTTTTACGAAAAAATGCATTTTCCATTAATCTATTATGACAATAAATACGGCAATTTTTTTATAATCTTAGTACACTCTAAAGTATTTTTCAGAATTTTTCTAGAATTTTCCACCGTGTTGTTTTTGTTAAATCCTCCTTTTTTTGATAAAAAATATATAAAAAGCAATATTTTTTGTTCTAAATTGAAAGTAACAGTTGTATTCTGTTTAAAATTTTTTCTCAGAAGGTTTTTTTTAGATCGCAGAATCTGAATCTAAAGGGAAAAAAATTTAATTTCCAAAATTTAATATAGGGATCCAATATGGCGGAATTAAAATTTCGTCTGCCATATTGAATCCGCCAGCTTGAATTTTGAAAATCTGACAACGGATTCGTAATCAGCGATCGCAAAAACCCTTATATACCAAATTTTATAAAATACTGACAATTAAAAAAATTCGTGACTCGAAGGGTTAATTACGTCTCATCCGTAGGTGAGTCTTTTCGCTTTGCCTGGTTCCCGCGTTTGAATTACATGACTTTCCGCCTTTGCCTTGGTTTAATGGATTCGTTTTAGCAATTATGTAAATGGGATTATCGGCGTTTGCATTGTGCATCAAAATGCTTCGCAATTCCTTCCTCTCTCGCTATAATGGAATAGTAACGCTCGGCGATGCATGTAGAGGAGAGGCGCAGGGGTAAAAATGTAACAAGCAGAGGCGCGTAATTAGAGGTTGCCTCTCCGCGGCAACCGAGGATTGCATTGTCTACCGTTCGTGTCCTTGGCACTGAGCGACCGGTCGCCGACTTCATCGTCGCTTTGCCTCCATCAAGATTCTCCACTTCCTACGAGCTTCTGATTATTGCACAATCACGATGTGAACGTCGAAGGTCCTAGATTCTATTCGCATCTCTGACAGAAGTTTGATTCTCTCATTAGACTTGTATGAGATTTTTCATTATAATTCAAAAATTATCTATATACATTCTTATAAATTATTCTTAAGAATAAACAAGGGAGAATAAGTGAAGATAAATAAATTGATTATGAGACGAGATTGATACGGGTATAATTGTTATGCGATAGAAGAATACTGCTTGATCCGTACGCTGCTTTCATGGGATTCGCGGATTAACGGAATGCATAGTCGCAAATACATAGACCTGGTGCACATCAGCATGGACGCCGATCGTCGCGTATATGTCGTACCGCTGAGTAATATGGCGATACTTCCGCAGTGGGCGCTATGGGGCAGGCTATGGGCATAACGGTGCGCACGGCGCGTCACGCATATGCGTGCGTGATGTCACTGAACCTGGAGCTGGAGCAGCAGCAGCAGCAGCAGCAGCCGCAGCGGTAAGAGCGGGTGCACGTATATATACAAAACTTGTATGTTATATTTTATGTGTACCGAGATATATTTTTCATTTTACGCACTTTTTTTTTATTTTTATAACACGTGACATTTGACATTAAAAAAGAAACTCGTGGAAAAACGATTAACTATTCGATTAACAAATAATAAACTTTGAAGTATCGTCAACAACTGAAAGAAAAGATTCCAAGAGTCATCATATTTATTTGTACGAAAACACTTAAAAAAGACTGAACAGCCATACAAAAAATACTTGGGTCGTTCATTCAAAAATGCCATAAAATTTACCGCACGCGTTTTTTTTTTTTTTTTTTTTGTTTCGGCATGAATGTCGAAGGGTCGGTTGTTTTAAAAAGAAAAGGAGCGGAAGAGGATCGGTGGGCGTGGAAGAGCAGCTGCGTTGCATCACGCGTGCACCCGCCGCACGGACATTAAGATGCGCGCGTTGTATTTCGTCGGCGTAATCTTTACAATGCGGCGCGTGTCTTCGATCATATCTCGCTCAGGGAAGCGCAGTGACTCAGAATATGTGTCAACGGCAATGTGTCGTTGAATTTCTCGCTTACGATATTGATCGTGATTCCGCTACGTTTTCAAATCGTTACATTTTCTCGCGAGAGAGACATCAATACTTCTATCCAATAGGGAGTTCGCATGATTTTGAAAAACAATTGCATTTTATAATTTATATATAGTTTTAAATGCAATTATTTTCTTTCGTAATTTTTTAATGCAAATTAAGTGAGAAAATCAATAATAAAAATTACATTATTTAAAATTGTCGAGTACGATCTGGAAACGACCGAGTCCTCCCAAACTCGATGTGACGTCACAGTGCAATATCTGCATTCGGGGAGACGCTAATAGCGTCTCCTCAAATCTAACCAATATATACAGTGACAACACACTATTTTTATTTATTAAAATATCCAGTTATTGTGAAAATGGGCAAAGGTAACTCGTAGAAAACCTGTTTTCATACATTGTTTTTCTTTGTACCTCGAGATCAAGAATGACCGAATATCGCAATACAGAATACAGAAAACAAACGTTTGAAACTATTGCCCTGTGACGTCACGCACTCCAACCAATCAAAATCGTTTTCTCACAATTTAAATTTTATAAAATTTTTTAATACTATTTCTATTGATTAAAATTTCAAATTTTCTTATAAATAAATTTATTAATAATATATATTTAAATTACATATATATAAAAAAATGTATTTTCTTTTTAATGCAAACTCCCTATTGTAAAATTAATTTCCAACTTTATTATACGTAATAAAGCGCAATATCTTGATTAAGCGATCTACTCAGTTGGATTAAAATCCAAATTTGATAATGATAAAATTTATATTAAGAAGCAATTTGGGGAAAAAGCGCGATTCTACTCAAATGCATTCAAGTCGCATGAATCGAGTCGTTTGTGAAAATGACACGTGAACGACACTGTCTGCGCTTGCTCGTTCCTTCGCAGCGAAAGAAAAATGGAAAAAGTAATTTCTCTGTTGGCGCCACGTGCTGGGTCGAGCGATGGACGACTTGTGCCGCGACCTGCAAAGAAACGCAAGGAGGCCGCTCGACCACCTCGTTGCGCGTTCGCGAGCGATCGCTCTCGCGTCTGTAAATGGTCGCGCGTGCAATTGACGCCGTGAAAGAAGCCTCGCGTCGTTCAGGTGGAACCTGGTGGAGGAAGAAACGAGAGGAAGGCACGCAACGACGCGACATAGATAATGTAGATGTCTGCGATCGAGTACAGTTGCAACGGCGAAGTAAAGATGAGCGAGCCGAGAGCCGAGAGCCGAGAGCCGAGGTGCGATTCGCGCAGTTGGTGCTAAAGAAAGAAATGCAATATCGTGCGCGAGTCCTAGGAAGGCTTCGATTTTCAAAGCCTCGGCATCTTGAACCGTTAGATCTTTGATGAACCAAGATGGACGAGTTACAGTAAAGTCCTGTCAGCCTGCGCGAATCCCGTCGATTCAGTGTAAAGGAAGAAATAGAACGTCGTGATTGAATGTTACACGTTCATCATTCTGATCGTGGAGTTTATCATGATTTCGATTTTCAAAATCTCATTTCCTTTAGCCATTATATATTGTCGACAGGGAAAAATGATCGAGTTATAATAGATTGCGGCTTATAAATCGGATCGCGTGGGTTAAGCGAACGCAAGAAGTGGGATATCGCGTTATCCTGGCTCTGTTCTAAGAATCAAGAGTATTTCAATCTACAAAGTCTTAGCTCCTTGAACCGTTAGGATCCTGTACTGTATGAATAGCTGTGTATATCCTTCAATATCGCGAGCTTAACATACATGAACGATCGATACGTTGCATCTTAACATTTCCGACAATTTAAAGAATGCACTTTAATGACAGTATAGGTCACCTTATTAAAACTTATTAAGATCATCGAAAGCGTCATTGGTGATGATAAAAACAAGGTAAGCGGAAGGAAAAAGCCTTCTCGAGGAAACGACGTGGAACGCGAAGGTAAAAGATAGCGGCAAAAAGAAAGAACGGAGAAGGAAAGAAAGAGAGAGAGAGAGAGAGAGAGAGAGAGAGAGAGAGAGAGAGAGAGAGAGAGAAAGAGTGAGGAGAGCAAGGAACGTGTGCCACTAGCCCCAGGCTGGCCTGCATTGCTACTTTGAGACGCAAGTTGATTATAGCGAGTACCTTTACTTGTGGTCCCGCCTCCTCTCGCGGATTGACGAACGGGCAGCCGCGGCAAACCGCTTTTTTCTTTCTCGATTGATCACGAAAAACGAGGAGAAACGAGGAGGCCGATCGTGCGAGCCTTCTAACATAAGCCGCTAACTGGGCTGGCTGTGAGAAAGACGAGACCGTGTTTCTGGGGCTTGATTACATATATGATTGACATATATAATCGTCAATTAATTGCTTTTTAATTTTACGAATATTTTTGCAAAAAATTTACGTGTAAATTCTTTTAAAGTTATTTTATAAAAAAAAAGGGCAAAATATATAAAAATCAAATTCTACGTCAGTTTACTATCTAGATGTAAAAATAAAAATATATATCTGTTGCTGTGTTAATCGACTTTTTTTGAAAATATTGCAAAATGCATTGTTTGTGAACAGAGTTCATATATCAACAGAGATTTATATATATACACGTATATAAATATTAAAATAGCATAAAGTAAGTATAAATAAGTATAAATATATGTGTAATTTTATTTTTTAAAATTAGAAGCACAAAGATGATGCTCGAAAAATATGCTATTAATGTTTGACAGACCTTTTGTTATAAATATGTTTTTAAATTACATTTTCTTACTATTTAAAGAAATAAAATATATTTAAATCGTAAAATATCTCTTTATGTCAACACATAATAACACGTTTATATAGCTTTTCATAATAATACAGTCGGTATATTTATTAGATGCTGTAAAAAATTGCCTCGTAATTACTATATAATTGCAACATTGAAATATAGTTTTAATGCAATTATAGTTTGACGTAAGCTTGATCACCTGTCATCTATTTGTCTTTTCCTTGGAAAGATTTTTCAAAATAAATGTTTCTAATCTCTTTTCAAGATGTCTTGAGCGGCAAATTATATTCGGGACGTGTAAATGCGGATATTTTGCGGTTTTCAATCAAATTATGATGCACTAGAATCTTTGAAACTC
This sequence comes from Anoplolepis gracilipes, assembly GCF_047496725.1. Classification (NCBI taxonomy): domain Eukaryota; kingdom Metazoa; phylum Arthropoda; class Insecta; order Hymenoptera; family Formicidae; genus Anoplolepis; species Anoplolepis gracilipes. The sequence continues at coordinate 12,226,675 of NC_132976.1, read as the reverse complement.
TCTTGGTTTAATTAAGAAAACAGCGGTATAGAAAGGTTCATAAATAGGATTAGGACGAGACCGAATAATTAACTCAACGAAAATGGATTATGGAAAAATTGCAAAAATATCTTGAAAGACACGCGCAGCATACAAAAATAATGGAAAAAAAATATATTTTATTCACTGTATTCATCATAAAATATAATAGAATGTTAGAAGAGTTGTCATAAAAATTCGCTCGCCTATTTAGCTCTGGGCAAATAACCGGCAGTAAATCATAGCTGATAGGCAATGGGTGTGCGGAATGACGGAACTATAATTAAATTGCCGATTAAAGTACCAAAGGTTAGCGTACGTGTTAACATGACACATGGCGAAGAAAATGGCGAGGGAAAAGATGGTTTATATCGTTTAATATCCTGAATTTTCGCGGTCGCCGATCGTAGAACGGCGAGAAGCGAGGCGTGGTCTTCAGGAAGACAATAGATGCCGTGTCAGCGTCCTCGCGGTGCGTTGACCCAAAGAGCAGTCTGGAAACGATTAATGGGGGCTTTTACATAACCGGCCTTGCCGTTCTTGAATCTCGCGTAGTCTCGCCCGGCCGTCGTGATCTCGCGGCGATCTAACTCATCGTCTGGCATCTGCATTGTAAGCCTTACGACAATACGCGGCATGGGAACCGGTTTCGCAAAATGCGGGTATAGCGATGCATAGCGCGGACCCTGCTTGTATCCGTTGCATCGAATGCGAGTTGCAGGGGAGGGAGGAGACTGCGGCTCTAGTGGTGAGAAAGAACCTTTTTAATATATACAACATAAGATACTATCGCGTATATGTATATACAAGCTCGATAAAAGGGTTGTTTTAAACTCTTGTAGCGACACGTGGAATCAAACTGGTAACAATCGATATTTTAATGCGTAGCGTGTAATAATGTAATACCTATATATGAAGAGAAGCGATAACCTTCTATTATTAGATAGCAAGTAAATCCTGTATATTATTTTGATTCGCATTTTAATCTTGCATATTAGCTAAACTATGAAATAATCGATTTCTCACGTAGAGTAAATTTAATTGGGGTAGAAAACCGTGTCGCGCGGCTCTCGATTCACCGTCGGTGACGGCTCTCGCCGGGGTCCTCCATCAAGTGGGCCGGAAAGCGAAACCAATCGTGACTGCCGCGTCGCGAGCAAACGCGTATCCGAGGAACGACCGAAAAGCTCGACACAGCGGGATTCAATGACCTCGTGGTCGCGCCAGCGGAATGCGCGTTTTCCGCGGATAAGGAGCTGCCGTTCGTTCCAAATTCCGCTGAGCGCTAGGAAATGAGGTCCTCCACCTCGGCGGTGCAACACAATTGGGTATAGGAAGGTAAGGAAAGGTCGGTCACGGGTGTATCGCGCCGAGTGCGGTTGCTAAGTCAAAATCGGTCTATCTATCCACCAAACGAAGCTTCTTCACTCCTGGGATGGAGGCGAGGATAGGAGGAAGAGAAGGAAAGGAGAGAAGAGGAGAGAGAGAGAGAGAGAGAGAGAAGGAGAGGGAGAGAGAGAGAGAGGGAGGAGGCAGGCGGCTTCCGCGAATGTTACGGGACTGCATAGCGACGTGGGAGTGCAGCGACTGCATCGGCGCGCGCGTCTTGCACCGATACGTATGCACGTGCATACACACACACACACACACACGTGGTCTCGGGAGTGCGCCGACCCCTACTTGCTCGCAAAACGGTCACTGACCTCTTTGCGCCGTTCGTCCCCATCCCACCCCGCGCGGCTCGCCGCGAACCAGCACCTGCGTCGACGCTGAGCGAAACGCGCCGGGATTGTGCGGGGCGTCGCGACGCCCGGCACAAAACCCGGGGTAGCGAGCGAAACGGCGAGTGGCCGTGCGCCCTTAGAGAAGATCGATTTTTCAAGCTTTAAGAGGAGACTGTTCCTTGACTGTCGAGAGTGTTTATGAAAATTTAGATGAATTATACTTATGGATAAATATTATTTTTAATTGTTTTTTTTTTTTTTATATATAACGGAGAGAATCGATAATACATGTATAAAATTACAGGTAATTTCAAAAGAAAGAATAGAAAGCATGAGTTTGATTAAACAGCAAGAGAATTATATGCAACGGTCAATCTTTTAACTTTCTACAGTGTCACTCGGCATGGTGAATTAATAGATATTCAGTCTCTGAATTAAATGATCCGTTTCGAGTGTTGTTACGAGGTACCGCGAGGTCAATCGCATTTCGCACTTGGCGCGAGCTTTATGCCGCACGGTTAGAATCGGATAAAAGAAAAGCGAAGGCAGAAGGTGGGTTTCGTTCCTCGCCCTCTCCCTTCGGCCTCGTTAGATAGACGCGCTTTTGCTTCCCGGAGCCTAGGAACGTTCGAGATGCGAATGCAGGGAAGGAAGGAGGGTGGAGGAGAGAGAGAGAGAGAGAGGGCAGAAAGAGAATAAGAGAAGGAAGAAGAAGTGCAAGAGGAACAAGAAGAAAGGAGAGGCAGAAGAAGAGGGGAACGCATCCTCGGGGCCGTCCTAACGGTAGGGCGGGTCACTGCACGCGGCTACGCGAATGCAACTCTTTGCAGTTGCACCGCGAGCGCCTGGCAAAGACTTCTACCAGATCGTGTGCACCGGTGCAATGCCCTACCTAGGTGTAACGCTCCCAGCTGCCCTTACGTATCCTCACCGTCGCGCGAATACACGTCCTTTTTCCTTCCTCTCTTCTCGCTCATCGTCCTCTACCACCTTCGAGTCCTTGAACTCTCTCGCGAAGGGCTCCGTTGAGAATACGAAGAGGCAGTCTGCCGAGATAATGGCGCCTTCGAAGACATTCGAGGGCGCACCTGACTCTTGGAACGGTCCACGTCCGAGTAAACATTCGATTTTGCCATAAAATTGATGAATTCTCTCGATAATCAAGAGAAAATCAAATGTTTATCTATATTTAGTCTGTAGGAATCATCGTGGCAATTTATCAAAGAAAATCTGAATTTATATAGAGATAATAAATATATGTACATAAAAATTTGAGCAAGATATATTTTTCAGAAAACAGATCTCTGTCTGAAACATCAGGCGTCGTATTTCGAAAATAGTGGACGTCATTGAAATCCGGCGATATATATTTTCTCTAGTTACAAATAACTCTTTCGTCACTGTCGAGAAAATGCATCGGTGTTTCGTCGGTATGGAACGCGACGCGTAACAGTACTCCTACGTTTCTACGCTTAAGTACGCACAAGTCCACGCACTCGTACGTCCGAGAGGTACGTGCGTGCGTAAGAGCATGAATGACATAACGATCGTAGGAGTCGTCGGCCGTCGACCCTAGATTGCCGGTACATTACTGGCCTGTGCATCGGTTTTTTTTTTTCTTTTTTCTTCTTGTAAAATTTGTATTTCTCTATCCCGTAACTTTTCCAATTATAGGGGAGAGTGGCGTAACTGGTACAATGGTATCGCGAGTGGCCACTAAAATTTTGCACATTACTCCTTTACCCCTTTCTGTCTTAAGCACGCATGCGTGAGAGTAGCGAATAATACGAACGATCGAGAGTGTTCGGTCGTTGACCTTTGGCAAATGCATTCGTGATGCATCGCGTTTGAAAAGAATTCTCATTAAATATCTTTTTTTTTTTTTACACGCGGATAAAAATAAATTTCTCTAATACGATTGCATCAATCGTTGTAAGCATCTGATTATTAATAATTAGATTTTATTACAATTAATCGCTGATATAAAATTGTAGAAACTTGTACTCGTGAAAAATTTGAGAATTAATTTATTGTAAATTACATATTTATCTATGTATGTTTCTCTCTCTCTCTCTCTCTCTCTCTCTCTGTTTCTGATATTCACGATTTCACACAGTTTTGGAAATTTAATTAAAATGTTGAATCAATGTTTTGAATAGAATACGAGAGTATAATTGTCATCAATTGTCTCTACTCTCAGATTACAACTGTAATTTATTTCACGGGAGCATCAAGTATGACAAATAGCACGATAATTCTGGTAGCAGTCGGAAATGGATGTCTCATAGTGAAGAGTAGCTTGGCGCGCTAAGCCTGTTTTTCTGACCCACATCGTCGAAAGTTCGTTGCCACTATAATCCAGACGTGGCAGTTACCTGCGCAGTTTTGTTAGATGAATGATCTTTTGCGTCATACGGTGTGACCACTGTTTTCGTTGATGTAATGTCTGGCGTGGTGGTAAGACACACGGTTGCCGTTGCGTGCTCGGCTGTAGAACCGGGAACGGTTCTCTTCCTCTAGATAGAGGTCGATCTACTTTTGGTAATTCGGTTCGTGAATTAATAGATGATGAAATTAAGAAAAATATTATTAGCATTCATATCCACATCTGCTGTTAAAAATTATGATAGCGCTCACGATTATTTTTACACAAAAAATGAAGAAGTGAATTGATATTGAAGTCTATGTCTATTGTATATTAATATTTTAAACAGCACAGAAGAGTACTTCTTTTAATGCATCTTGCTATAAAAACGCAGAAAAAGAAAACAAATATTAAATATTTGACTTGTGCTATAGAAATAGATATTTTAACATGTCGTATGGTACATCTTGAAAATTGTTGTAGATTATATGCGGTTTTCATGATAGGTCGCTTTTTCGATTTTCTTCCCCGGCAGCTTTCAATGAAAAAGCGAGTCTCGTCTCGCAACTCGCTCGATCATCGAAGATTCTCGATTTCGGGGCACCGACAACGAGAAGGAGGCGATGAACTCGGTCATCGGGCAACAAACTGCAAGCCCCACTAGCTCACCATCGTGGCTTCCTCTTTGCTTCTCGCTCCTTCCCTCCCTCGAGCCTTCGCTTCGCATTTCTCTTCCTCTCCTTCTCCCTCCTTCTCTCTTTACCTCCTTCTCTTTTCGATTACACGGCGCACACACGCGTACGTTTACTCCGTATACGAGGTATAACGCTGCTTCGAGGGACGCTTGACCGTGAACTTCTCGATGTTTCTTCGGGATTTCTCGCGCGGAAATCGGGAGGAATCGCGCCGACCGCGTGACGCTCCCTTGCGATTTCTTACGGTCGTATCCTGGGAGGAGAGAGATAAAGTGGATGCTGAACGAGCCTTTAAATTTTTAAACGCTTAGTTATAGTTCCTTGTTATAGTTTCTCATATCCTTAGTTGGATGATTAATTTTTTTTTTTTTTTTTTTTTTTTAAATCTCATATATATATGTATATGTATATTTTAATTCTAAGTAAAATATTTTAGATATTGCATCTTGGATTTTTAGATTTTTAAAAAAATTTATAAATACATCATTAATCTTCCTTTGAGTCACGAATTTTTCTAATTGTCAGTATTTTATAAAATTTGGTAATATAAGGGTTTTTGGGGTCGCTGATTACGAATCCGTTGTCAGATTTTCAAAATTCAAGCTGGCGGATCCAATATGGTAGACGAAACTTTACTTCCGCCATATTAGATCCCTATATTAAATTTTAAAAATTAAATTTTTTTTCCTTTAGATTTAGATTCTGCGATCTAAAAAAAACCTTTAAAAAAAAAATTTTTTTTTAAATACAACTGTTACTTTCAATTTAGAACAGAAAAATTATGAAAAATACTTTAGAGTGTACTAAGATTATAAAAAAATTGCTGTATTTAGTGTCATAATATATTAGTAGAAAATGCATTTTTTCGTAAAATGTACTAATTTTGACTGTTTGTTTATATATGATATTTTTGCAATTAACAATTAATGACTGTTCATATTTTTTTTACACTTATTAATGTTCTAGAGGCTCTGTAGAAACAAAAAAATCCGGTATTTGTTGGTAAAAAAGTAGTTAAAACGATAAAGAACTAGGAAAAAAAGGTGGGTCTCTGGGTGACCCGCTGTGACTCAAAGGGTTAAACGATGACCTTATTCGCGTCAATTACAACCAAGAATTTGGTAAGAGTGTGTAAATGTGGTGGCGTTACACTTGCAGCGCAGTGATATTATTGAAGACAATTTAAAGAACATATAAGAAACATTTATAGATGTCAAGTGCATTGCAATGATTTATTAGACTTATTTTTGTATCGAATAACTGGTGTTGTTTTTATTGACCCAACGACACGAATCAGCCGTTAAGTTGATAATTTGTGACGGTGAAACGTGACGTCGTCGTCATTGTCGTCGTCGTCGTCGTCGTCGTCGTCAAAGCCGACCCCCTCTACTCTTCCATCCCGAACCTTTCTTGTTGCGTGATAAACTCATGTGTGAATACGCGTACGGAGTAGCGGTTTCTCCCGTGTCTTCTAATAATGTTTTAGACAGATGATAACAGCAGGTCAATAATTTATGGATAGAATTAGCAGTTCCGTTTGATAGCGATTTAGAAGTAAATATCTCATATCTCGAGATTTACAACATTTATCGTTTTCTTCATCACGCTGTTCTTTCTAGGATTAACTATAATGTTAAGATAAGCCGTGTGAATTCTGCCGTTCCCGGAAGAGGCGAGGAGCGGTGTTGATTCGATGCCGAAGTAATTCCTGGCGAGGGATGTACGGAGAATACGGGAGGAAAGGACGAAGGAGGAAAGGCCGAAGGGGGGGAGGCGGACAGGAGGAGGGCGTTAGGCAGGAATCTCGTGTGCAATTACTTCAGGGTACACCTAACCAGGGCTATGCACTCCGCGGGCGAGGGCCTGCTGACAAACGGTGAAAAAGCCCGTAGCGTAACCGTTGCTGTTGCTGCTGCATAGCACATTGACGTCGTTGCTAGTGTGGGTTACCTGGTTAGTGACCGGCCAACCGAGTTCACTGGCATCGGCCCTCTTCCAGGTTGGCTAATCTTGCGACGAACGGAGAACGCCTGCTTGCCTGCCTGACTCGCTTCTTCGTTTTCCCCTCTCCTCGGCCACCTTCTCTTCTTCCTTCTTCTTCTTCTTCTTCTTCCTCCTCTTCTTACTCCTTTTGCTCTTCTTTGATGGGAAATTCCCTTGGCGATTTCTACCGTGGCTTTCATTATTTCCGACAGGCTGATGAAACAATTGGTGATCAACTTGTACACTTCTTAATCACATAGATGGAAGAAAGATGTAGATTTAATTGTATAATATGAGCTCACGTAATTGAAAAAAATATTCATCATCATATTAGTTTTACGTTGAACATTTGTACTATTCGTTGAAAGTTTTCTCCCCAATTTTATATTAGCTATACTATAATATTATAAAAACACGCCGTTTTGTATTTTATATTGTCCTCGAATGAAATTTTTTTTTTGTGTATGCTTATCTCGCAATAGATTTTTTATACAATTATTTGTTTATATTGTAATATTGACAAGATTTGAGAGATTGAACAATAACTGAAAGGTACACATACGATGTTTACTAATGATATACTGTATTCAGGATGATTCCTATTCTAGCTATCTGTTTAGTCCGATCTCTACGAGTGACGCACCGAGTCATACGCGTTTCAGCGTTTATCGTTAGTCCATACGCACGTGCGGCTCGTTACAAACAGGCTACGCAGTGTCACTTCACCTGTAGTGAAGTAAATACAACGTCATCAAATTTATCGTACAGATAAAATCGCAGGATTGTGGTCCAGTATTTTTCCACAACTAATTTTTTTTATGATCAATTTTATATCATGTCAAGATGCAAAGGCAATGTTAAATATAGCATTAAATATGAAATAAGTTTTGGGAGCGGTAAAGTTATTTTTTCGCCAAATCTTGGCCGACAAAGTATTGATATTGTACTATATATTTCATGTTCGATATTGCGTAGAAATTTAATATTATAGTTGGATTGTAATCCGCGTTAATCACGCATGAAATAAGCAATTTACCGATTCATTCGTCGATTCCTCATCCAATCGCGACGTATATTAAATTAAACGGCGACCGTGAATCTACTTTTTGCGTAGCTTTTTGTCTATCAATTCTTGGACTCGCCTACCTTGGAATTCGACGATCTTCTCAGCGTAGATTGACCTCGGCGGGAATGAAAAGGACGTCGTAAGGACATCGACTACCAGTCATTTTTTTATTTAAACTCTTTTCGAGAGAGAGAGAGAGAGAGAGAGAGACTTCTGTGAGTCGCAGATTTTTATCAAATCACCATAAGTCGTATACGATCCTTGAAGTTAATTAAATAACTCTTCTATTCTGACACTTTCAACGTTGAAATTTAATTCGCCGAGATTTTTTAATTTTACGCGACAACATTCTTTCCAATTAAAGGCCCCATTAAGCTGCTGATAATAGAGGGAACACTTGTCCTCTCGTTTTATCCTGAAGCGCATGCGACTAGTTCGACAAGTGCTGAGGACAATGCGCTCGAGCTGAGTCGCTTCGGCGTCGGTCAGTGGCCGTGTCCCTTGGACGGTTACGTATCACGTATTCACGACGCGAACTCTTCTTTGATCGGTCATCGGCACGACCCTCGACCATCGTGTGCACACGCGCGAAGCGCCGTCAGGGCGGTGGGCTTCAGTAATCCGTACGCATGCACACGTTCGTCGATGCCGCGTGCATTCACCCCGGGGCACTAGACTACTAGGGGTAGTAGACGTCATATTCGTATTCAAATTTTAAAACGTCGCCGCTGGACTTTATCGTCACGCGCGAAATCACAACGTAATATTTATTTCGAAATATTCTTTCAACAATATATATTATAGAATAATATATGGAATCTCGTAGCCTCTTTTCGAATCACTTCTAATACATCTCGGTAGCGAGAGATGGAACGGAAGCACTGAACGGTTCCATCCATTGATCCACATTCTTTCGTGGGCATAATTGTTGGCATTGTGTACCAACGTATCAAACGTAATCTAGATTACAACGATTATGCTAATAATTGAATGGATATTATAGCAACGGAATTATGATTATTTTACGAAATTGCTACATAAATCTCGATTAGAAAATTTTTAATTAAATAGGTTAAACATGAGAGAGGATTTAAGTCATGTAAAATTTTCAGTCATGTAAAATTAATTTAAAAAGAAAAATTGTTTGTTGTTGATACCTAGTAGTCAAATCATTACTTTACGTATTGCTCTATTTTCTTAAACAATGATATATCCAGGTAGCAAGCACGCGACATTTTGACGTTAAAATATGGTCAGTTCGACCAAAACATGACGTGATGTAATGACGTAAAAATGACTGAAAAATGACGGACTAATGTCACAGACCGATGACGACATTTCAAAAGACGTTAAAAAGATGTGACTTTATGGCCATTTTAGACCCATTAGTGACGATTTAATGACATATTTGATCATTAATCTTTTCCTCTAGCGTGAACTCGTGAAAAGTGAAAAATTCATTCACAAATATTGAATTTGTTAATGAAACTTTACACTTTTCACGAGTTCACGCTAGAGGAAAAGATTCATGATCAAATGTCACGATCAAGTCCCAGGTTATAGAGGAAATTCATGTTGAGGCCCTGAGGTATAGAGAATTGTGAATATCAAAATTGTACAGAAAATTGTTCGAATAATTTAAGATGTTATAAAAAATTAAATGAGTTTTTAGTTAAAAAATAGTAATACTTGGACGATTTATAATAATGACTTAAGAATCACGATATTATGACGTTCTTTTACAACATCATTAAGACGTTTTAAATTAAACATTATTTGGTCACGTGACGTCATTGAACCAGAAATGATGAGTTTTCGACGTGAAAATGACATGTGCTTGCTACCTGGGTATATACTGAAGAGATATTCAGTTATAATTATATAGAAATAATTATCAATTTAAAGTTAAACCGTTAACCGGCGCGAAACTGAAACGAGATAGGTTGTAGTAAAAAAAAAAAAAAAAAAAAAAAAAAAAAAATAAATAAAAAAATAAAAATAAAAACTTTGCGCAAGGATGGGAAGCAAACAAAGACAGCGCGCATAGCTAAACCTGAACTGTGCTCCAGATCTGGCGAGTGCTCTAAATTCATAAGTACGATGCGATCGAGTCCACTCGAGTGCTCGCTCTTATTCGCATGCTCGGGTGCGACGCGAGCGCGAACGCGAAAATGGGAGAAGACCATAGTGGTTCGCGGGTGGCGAGGAGTGGGAAGAGAGGGAGGTTAGTGAACGCAACTGGACGTCGGTCACTCACCTCCAACCATATTGCTCCACATCCGTGGAAGATAAAGCGAGAGGGGGGAGGAGACGCGCGGTGGCTGGACCACATGGCAGAAAACAAAGACAAAGTTATGCACCGGGCGAAAGGAATGCGCGAGTCGGCTTATGTAATTATTATGTCCTCGCCAAGATTTCGTCCAAATTTCGTTTCTCCTTCTACCTTCAAACTAAACCGGATTGCACCGCTGCCGTCTTATCTAGCAATCCGCCCTGACAATCGGGGAAGGAAATTGAGCGATCAAGCGTGTCGACGTTGCCCCACCAGCGCATTTACTTACGCGTCTCGAAGATCTAGAGCGTTTGTATAATTACACGCCACTCATAAGGCGAATGTTCGCTGCTACGGCGAGAGTGTCACGAAACAATGCACGATAGCGTGCCGGAGAAAGTCTCGTGAGAGAGTATATCTGGGAAAGCCAATCGCCGTCGCATGACGAGTGCGACTTACAACGCGATACGTATTTTTCGTAGACTAATGAGTGACGGGATAGTACTCTCGTGATAGAAATGGAAAGATCTTATCACTTCCTTGTTTTCCTGAATCGTTCATTGTAAAAGCTTGGAAGTTAATTCAGCCGGTTACTCTTGCTTTACTCTCATGAGGGATCCAATAATGAAAAAAAATTTTTTTTTACTGTACGTGACGCACGCGATAACTTCAGCTATAAATTTCATAGAATTTAAATTTATATAGGCAGTCTAATAATACTCGTTGCAACGGGAAGGCGACTGCATTTGCGATTTTCTGCTGGCGAATCTCCGTTCCTTCCGACAACTGTTAGGAGGACCGCTTGCGGTAACGAGGAACCGATGGGACAGACTATCGGTCGGTCCCCATGGTGCTGCGTTGGCGTGGTCCCGCATTAGCATCGATATAGCGAGGGTCAGGTCGGGTTCGCTGAACTCGATGCACCGTGTCGGTGCATCGTGCGAAACACGGCGCGGCGTCCGCGCGAGGAATGAAGAGTACTGGGCGGAATGTTAGAAAAGGCCGGTGTCAATGTACTCGAGGAACCGCGACCATGATCTAAAGAACGATAGCGAGACATCGACAATGTGTGACAATGTATTTTATGAAGTGAACTAAAGAGGTACACATATAACGAGAATTGAAAAAATTAACATTACCCGCAAGATTAATCGTTAAAACTTTTCGATAACTAAGCAACGGAATCGAATTCATAAAAGTTTCGAAAGATTAAATATTTTATATAATTTTTATACAAACTTTCCCGCGAAAAGTCTGTAAAACTTTACAGCACATCTTTCGTTCACTTTTCCCTTCAAACATCGAGTAGCATGATTAATATTAACCCTTTGAGTTACAGCGGGTCACTCAGAGATCCACCTTTTTTTTCGTAGTTTTTTATCGTTTTAACTACTTTTTTATCAACAAGTACAGGATTTTTTGTTTCTACAGAATCTCTAGAACATCAATAAGTGTAAAAAAATATGAACAGTCATTAATTGTTAATTGCAAAAATGCCATATATAAACAAACGGTCAAAATTAGTACGTATTTTTTTTACGAAAAAATGCATTTTCCATTAATCTATTATGACAATAAATACGGCAATTTTTTTATAATCTTAGTACACTCTAAAGTATTTTTCAGAATTTTTTTAGAATTTTCCACCGTGTTGTTTTTGTTAAATCCTCCTTTTTTGATAAAAAAAACAATATTTTCTGTTCTAAATTGAAAGTAACATTTGTATTCTTTTTTAAATTTTTTCTCTAAAGGTTTTTTTAGATCGCAGAATCTGAATCTAAAGGAAAAAAAATTTAATTTCCAAAATTTAATATAGGGATCCAATATGGCGGAAGTAAAATTTCGTCTGCCGTATTGGATCCGCCAGCTTGAATTTTGAAAATCTGACAATGGATTCGTAATCAGCGAGCCCAAAAACCCTTATATAAAATACAAATTTTATAAAATACTGATAATTAGAAAAATTCGTGACTCAAAGGGTTAATACGAGTATTGCAATAAAATATTACTTTCTTACTACAATATATATTAATGAACACAATTGATTACATTTAATTGTAATACGGTTGAAAATACAATAAAGTGTTATCTATGTCGATGCGAGAGCACGTGGCAGCTTGCAAAACTGGTCCCCTCTGTGCGCTCATTGGCCCGCGACGTGCGCCGCTGACCGAATAACCAAATTTGCGCTTGCCTACTTTGGTTGTTACGTAATCGCGTTGTTTCCATCGATTTCGTGCCAACGGGCCCCGGGGGACCCACTTTAAATTAGTGCCGAAGAAACTACGTTTCTTTTCTATCTACGCGGTTAACTTTAGCGCAAATCAAAGCTCGAGTTTTATTCAATTTTTCAGTACGCGAATCTTTTCTCTTTCCTTATTATTATAACGCGTGATTGTATGACAAATAGAAATTTAGAGGGAGCACATTTTTTTAAGACTTTCAAGTAAATGTATACTTTTAACGTATATTTTAAATAATAATATTTTACGTGTGGAGTTGCTCGACTAAAGTAAAGCTTGAAACGTTTTCTGAAAACGAGAATTATGCAAAAATTTTTTTATTTAATACCGCTATTAAACAATTTTAATTGTAATTTAAATTTAATTATGGTTACTCTTTTTTTTTTTTTTTTTTTTTTTTTATATGGCAGAGTTTAAGAAGTTTAAGAAGTAAAAAAATGGCAGAAGCGCAATGCTGGATATAACAAGTTCGCGTGCTCGCGCGTGTACGTAGCGTCGTTGCGGTTGCTCCTAACGATGCATCGACCTCTCTCTACGCGGTCGTGGCATGTGCATGGCTAGTGCATCGGCGGATCTACAGTTAGGCGAACCGAATTCGTGACAATGAACGAGGAAGCTAGCCGCAGCTTACCGACCTATTTTTAGATCACTAACGGATGACTACGGGCTCAAATATAAACGCCCCATTTTCTAATTTCTATCACGATCGTTACAGGGATTTATTTTTACTTTTAAAGCAGAATCTTTTTAAATAAGCTTTTCAATGAAATCTTCCAACTAAAATATATTCCTTAAAATTCGCAATTCATGGAAGTAAAGAATTCTACGTAAATAAATTTATTAGTAGACGAGAGAGTTATCTAATTTTTTTTTTATTCAAAAATTGCAAAATTTTACGTCATAAAAAAATTTCGTTTGTTATACATATAATCTTAATCTTAAATCAGTACAAAAAAAATTCTATAATTTTATGCAAACAAATTATATTTTTCTATCTCAGGAAATGATGATTTTAGAACATGGTACCGGGGGCTTTGTTAATTTCGTCACGATTTAAAGGTATTCGCGTTCACTGACAATTAATTCGACGTTGGATCTCGCCCATAAGTTGCCTCTTTCGTTCACGTTGACTCGTGATCCAGATTCGGATTGACCCGCTTCTTTCGTTTCAGCTGCAGAGCGATTAAGATTCGATCTCACTGACGTACCGCCCACGTGATTTGACCGACAAAAGCGGCAAAAGGGCACCTGCTAACGAGATGTTCGATTCGTAGGAAAGAGAGTCTGCAGAGAAATCAATCGTGAGATAATAGAAGAACCTGTATGGATTAAGCGCCATTTATGCAAGAGGGCTCGAAATGTCACATATATTTTCGATATTGTAATCTTTACAAACAAATCGTATATAAGGCACTGGTAAGAACTGCGCGTCCAATTAAACGAATGAAATGTTATCGGCTACGACAGATCGCTTACTAAGCATAATTGCCTCGACATTTCGACATCGTAATTCAGTACGAGCTTCAAACGAGAACAATAACAACCATCAAGGCCCTTGACCCCTCGCCTGATACACTCCATCGGAAGGTAGATTCTGCTTGATGGCGTAATACGTCTCGAAGGAGTCAGTAGCCCGATGTCAAGCCATTGACCTAACAAGGCCGAACCGTCAAATGTGCTGGAAATTTTTAGTCAATCCCGGAACTATTACAGTTGTCTCGATTAGCATATTTCTCTACGAATAGACTTCAACAATTTCATCGCTTAAATATGATGTAATGTTTTGAAAGATTCTATTCGGGCAACATTTTGATCGGCTATTTTTTCGTCGAGTTATCCTCCCTCCCCCTATTTACCGTCAAAAACCTCAAATCTTTCCTGAGGTTGAAATACCGGGATATTCACACGTCGAATTTAACCACGTGACTCGGCGAAATCGTCTTCCTGGCCGTTCGATCGCGCGCGCGCGGCCTCCACGTGGAGGACATTGTCGAGAATTTGGCGAGTCTGCTGAAAGCTTGGCGCGAAGAAGCGAGAGGCGAAGAAAGAAAGAGAAAGAAAGAGAGAGGGAAGGAGAGAGAGAAAAAAGACGTCCTCTCTCATCACGAGGTGTCACTGACTCCCGTACGTAGGTGATCGACCTCCATAGTCCCCACCAGCCTTTCTACATTCGTCCCTTGCCACCTTCTTACTTCGTCGCTACTTCTCGTTGGCACTCTTGCCCCCCTTTCCTCCTGGTCATCTGCAAACGCGTACTGCGATGACGTAACGCCGGTTATTCAACCTGGTTGGCCAGTGACGAAATGCCAATGGCCACGATCTGGCTCTGCGAAAGTGCCCTCCGCCTCGCGTATCCGCTATTGTTGAAATGAGACGCGCTCCCGTTTTTCTTTTTTTTCCTTCTCTCGCAAAGAGCGTATGCATGATGTATCCCGACGTTAAATATCGATAATTAATCGTGAGTCTGCGTTTTTAAAGATCTTCCAGAGATAAAACGTACCGCGATCTATTATCGACGAACCAAGTCTCGTTGACATCTTTATAGGTATAAAAAAAAAAAGAAGAAAAATTGTCTGATATAATATCACAGCTAAAAATAACGAAAAGAAAATTCATAAATATTTTAATCAAAACAATGAATATTTATTAGATATATTTATTGATCCGCGCAAATGTTGATCGTGTGCATTATATTCGTGTCACGTGACCTAATGTAAATCTAATGTCACAAACTTAAAACCGATAGGAATGATGCCGCAGGCCCGAAAGTGTTTAGGTGTTGTTTACGAACGTTGCTTTCGGGCGTTTTCAACCGCGTCATCGTGCTCTGATTAAAAGGCGGCACTAGAACGTTCAACTTCGATCCGCAAATACGTGCTAATGGAACCGCGTCTTTGGATTGGAATTATTCATCGTTTTGCACAAAAATACCTCGCTTACACGAAAATCTACTAATGGAATAACATAATTATGAAGCTTAGATAAGATCGGAATAAATCGCGAATAATAATAAATAATAATCATATTATAAATCACAGTTCTCTTTATCTTTTCTCAATTGATGACGTTACTCGACTCGTCGCGTCGTCAAAATAAAATTGTCCGGCAAGCATCTGCCATCGTCGATCGATACTCCTTCTCAAAGTAAAAACGTCGAGTAGGTTCTGACACGTGTGCTTCTACTAAACGAATCCATGATTCCGTTATACTTGGAATCCTGGGACGAGGAGGTAGGTGCACGCGTCAAGGATACGTGCGGCGGCGGCGGCGGGTGTTCACGTGTCGGCTATGTGAGTTTAACGCACGTGAAGAAGAGAACGAGAGACGCCAGACGCGCACCATGTACACGGCGGTGAGTGACCTATGGGTCCTCCCGTCCCTCCCCTCCGCGATTATTGCGTGTCAATGTACTTGGTACTCACGTACGAATGTCGCGCAATGCGTGATCGTGCTGGATGAATATGCTTTATCGATATAACCGTGGCCTATAAGCTCTTCTTTATCTTTTCTTTATTTAACTGCGCGAGAGATGACATAATCGATGATTGATCGCAAGTCGCATTAATTTCTTCGTGCCTTCGAGTATAACATTGCATCGTATACTTTTTGAATTTTATTGCGAATTAAAAATAAGATACTAAGTTTAATTATAAAATAAAACCAGACAAGACAAGAGTAAAGATTGATTGTTATATATAAAAGAAAATTTTATATTATTTTTTTTTTTTTTTTTCGTATGATATGCGAGTAGATGAATTTAGATCGAAAATGATATTGAAATAAAATAATTGAGTCTACTGATATTTTGGTCATAAATGCGTAAATGCGTAGGTCTGGTTCTAGATATTCTTCGCAATATTAGTTTTTGTCGCGCGTATCGATTTTAACGGTGAATCCTTAGGCGAGATTACGGAAGCAGAGTTGCGGTTCACAATGTCATTAGCACGGCGAAATAATAATGGATTTTCTTCACGGCAAGATCGGCCGTTCTAGTACAGTGTGCGTTTATCGCGCCGAACGAACCTGAGCAGAAAGAAGAAAGAACGAACGAAGCGAGCATCGCGTTAATGACTTCTGTCGTCATTAGGTGTAATCGATATAATCTCGCACGTCGGGCAAACGCGTGTTGGAAGAGTCTGTGTGATGTCTGAGAAGTCCGACGGTATTTTACTGCTCTACGCCGTATAATGTGCAAGTTATTATTCTTATCGCGTACACACGTAATCGCATACTTATCATCTTACTTACCTCACTTGTAAAGTGTTTTAATTCATACAAACTTGTCTCCTTTTTCGTAATGCAAAATTCACACACAGGGAGCGATTGGTATCTACCCTTTTTAATCTTCCAAATATTGACGTAAAAGGAGAAAAAAACCGATCTAGATACAAAGATTAGGTATTCGGACGTGGAATAAATTTCATTCGACTTCTCTTCGATTCACCTATTTTTCAAAGTAGGTGCGCAGTTACGTCGCCGCCCTGCGGGCCAGGCTGACGACCAGGAAAGAAAGGAGAACGCGAAATAGGGGGAGAGCTGGTCGCCGAGTTGGCGCGCAAATGGGTCGGGGGCAACGACCAGCTCGGCATTGCTGAACTGAAAATTTATTGGGGACGCTGACGCCGGCACTCTCGCGCGCATTGCGCAAGCCCGTGCCGATCGGACACGTAGCTTGTGCGAATTAATCGTAATCGAATCCCAGGGAAGAGCAGCGGGCGGGCGGGCGCGCGCGCTCGCACGTCTTCGACGCGCGAGTCTCTCTCTCTCTCTCTCTCTCTCTCCCTCTTTCTCTCTTTGTATGACGGGTCACCGGCGCACGTAAACTACTTTCGATTTTCGCTATCTCCGAAAACTTTCTAACTCAATGGCAAAAGTACCGCGGATACGGGCACCAAGTATTACCACACTCGATACACGAGCGCTGAAAGCTTTCTATACAGAAACAATAATAAAATTAAATTAGAATTAAAATAATAATAGCGATAATTATACGTCATTCGTTTTATGTTAAACGTAACTGGCCAATCGATTACGAAAGTGGATAATTCGAGAAAAAAAAAAAAAAAAAAAAAAAAAAAAAAAAAAAAAAAAAAAATGTGTCTTCGACGAGTGCCTTTTTTTTTTCATTGCCTTATAATCATCATCTGATCGTTTTTTTAGTGATAGATACTTGCACGTGTTATCTTTTATTCGCCCTTTTATAAAAGTAGATGTCGCAAAGCAGGACGGGAGGAACGAAAAGAGAAAGAGCGCGAAAATAATCGAGCAGGCCGGTTTCGCAAGATGACGCGGTCCAGCGCGTAAAGCAAGGCCATCGGGTCGTAGGCATGCGTTGCGTCTGTGCTGACACGAGAACTACACATCACTGTTTGCCACAGAGTTAACAGAATGCCAGAGAAGACGAGCTCTCCGAAGCTGCGTCCGCAGTCTCCACTGACGTAAGTGGTGCTAAGTTATTTGTGTTAGATGCGTAATAGCCGGCATACTGATATAGACAAAGAGAGATCTGATGTAAGAGGTGGTTTTTATACTGAGGTAATGTCCTCTTTAATTCCTTCACCTTTTATACTATAGATTCTATTTTTCTTAATGAAATATAATCAAGCAGGCCTCTTGTATTATTCTCTCATAATTTGATAAAGTAAATCGAATCCTTTCTACAGTTTCCTGTCTACTCTAAATAATATTGGCATCACATTTGACGATACGTGTGAAATAAATATGTGTAAAATCTGAGGAAAAAAACCTATCATAAACATAGTTTACAGTTAGAGTTTTTATATCGATCCGAAATTGGTGATGGAATATTTGGCTTGATTCGCATCATGTTACGTTGTCACCGACATGCGAATAGAACAAGCGCCGCTTCTAACGCGTGAAAGTAAGAGCCGACACAGCGTCGGTGTACCAGCGGCCTTGATTCGGCTGGGGTTACCGGCCGACATCCAGGACGGCCGAGGCCCGTTTGCCGTTGCTCAATATCGCATTGGACATGCCTGACTGTAAAAAAACGGTCGCCTCATTCGTGAGACGTCCGTCGTGTTGAAATTTCGCTCTTGTTTCTAATAGGGGGATGCCCATTATTGGCTTGAGTCTAATTTCTTTAATTGCTATTTAAAAATTTTTCAAAATAATACGATAAATCTATTAATAATTTCGTTCATGGTCTCAGCCGTTGATACTCTCATCGCAATTTCGTTTTGTTCCGTCAATTGTTGCATGATGAAGTGAAGATTTAATAGCGCATTGTGATAATCTCGAGAAGAACAATCTTGCAATGACAAAGTTCGTCTAAATGACGGGTGGGCTTGATGCTCGGCTAATCGCTTCCATTAAATTGTGAACGCGGTGAATATCCAAACGTGTTTAGGCAAGAATTGGCGAGACGTTTATATAAGCCGACGGAAAAAGGTGTCACACACCGCGAATAAAGCCCAGTCAGGGTACACGAGACATGACGCAACTTCAAAGGTGGGTCGACGAGATGAGAGCAAGTACGAGAGAGTCTTCGGCGAGGAGGACGAGGAGAGAGGGAGAGATCGACGAGAAAGAAGAAATGTCGCCGCGAGCGCGAGGTCAGAGCTGCAGCTTTCTCCGAGTGGCAGAGCCTGGTAGCGAGCGATCGAGAGTAAAAGCTGTCAAGGGGAGAGAGAAAGAGGAGCGAGCGGGCGAGTAGCGAGGCCGAGAAGAGAGACGTCAGAGAGAAAGGTGAAAGCACTCTCACCTCGCGACTCTCGTCGTCCCTAGAGGATCCCAGGTTTTTATATCTGGGGCGTGTGTTTGATATAAAAAAAATAAATAAATAAATAAAAATAAAAAAAAGAGCAACAGTCGCATTGGTGGCTTTGCTGACGGTAGGAAAAATCATTTAAGAAAAAAACAATCTCTGTGCGATAATATTTCTCTCGGCAATGTTTTCACACCGCCAAGTAAATTGTCGCGAATAAATGTAAAACGAAGAGAACATAATTCTTCGAAGAAGGACATAGACACATTCTCAGTAAACATATAGCTGTAGAACAACGGCCATGAGTCGTTTTGCGAGTAATTGCGAAATTTGAAAACGACTAACATTCTCGTATCTATTATTATTCAACTTTTTTTCTCTCTCTCTCTCTCTCTCTCTCTCTCTCTCTCTCTCTCGACGCGTGCGCTCAGGGACATGGTGAACGTAGTTTACCCTCGGAATTAGATCTCGCTACACCGGAATACTTGTTACTATAATAAATAGCTTAATATTTTTATTGGAACAAGGCTATTGTGCGATTGTTAAGTTTGTGATAAAAGAAAATGAAAAGGTAGAATTTGTTTTTAATCAACATTTTCTATTATTAGTTTTCGAAATTAATAAACAGGTATTGGAAAGTACATGTAAATCGATTTCTACATTCTTGAATTTTAAAATCACCAGTTTGTCTAGGATCATTGAAGCAAATTTAGCGGAAGCAAATAGAATCGAATTAGAATATCATTTTTTACAGTTAGAGTGTGATAGCAATTTTCAATCAAGAGGCAATATACTTTATATAAAAAGCGTGTATTTCCCGCTTCTCTGAAGATGCTTTCAGCGATGCTGCAACTGCCATCGCTCGGTACACGGTGCAAGTTGATCGCTAGGTGCATGTAAGTTCGCGGACGACAGATGGCAGACCCGCGTCCGTGCAGCCCGACAATGTCAATGTCAACGAGCACGTGAGCCCCGCTCGAGGTAAAATCGATACCGACTCAGTGTCAAAGCTTTTCCCGGAGAAAGGCGCGTAAATTGCATATTCCAAATATATCTGCTTGCATATGAAAAATGATACGAAAATGTAATTATTTACTAACGCAATATTTGCTTCGAGCCAAATTTAAATTTCATAATATGTTGTAAGAACTCGGCCCATGATTATCGCAACAAAGAATTTACCGGTAAACAAATATTCCTTCTTTGATATGATATTTAAGATATTAAATTTATACCAGAAATGTCGACATTAAAATTATTTACGATCAAAGGCGCGTACTAAGAGCAGTTGCTGACCTTGATAATTGCGTAGATAAATAAAACAATCACTTATGTACAATAAAAGCCTCAAATTGACATGAAATGTTTTGATGATTTAATACCTGCGATAAAAATTTATATATAGGATTCGCAAAAATATTTGCATATAAAAAAAAGTACATATTTCTAGTATGATTATGAGGTACACGAGAATCATTAGACTAGTCCAATCCTACATCAGTCCGCGGCCGATCCTGCGCGGAACGACGATGATGAACAATATATCCTTTCAAAGAAATGACCTCGTCGAGATAAGCAAGTGATATTTGTAACACAAGACATTTGAAAATAATTATCATTAATAGAAAGATCGGATATTGAGATCCGGACAGGATTGACGGCAAGATTGGAGACATTCGACTATTAAATGTTTTTCGTTCACCCTGAACAAGCATCTCATCATTTTTCACGTTTAAAAAATTTCAATTACATGATAAAATGATAAACGTTGATATTATTGCAAGCCAATGCGTTTCTCGAACCTTTGACACGTTGATGACGTCTGTCGGTTTTCTGCTGTGTCTCAGTGATCACGATGGTAGCTGTCTTGCTGATGATGGGATGCAGGGTGGTGTTATAGTCGATGATCGGTCTGCGGACGATCGCGTCTTCCTTCGTGTCATCGCGCACCACGATTGTTGACATACTCGCGTTAATGACAACGTGTGTTAAACAATGCGCGTTCCCCCGCGATGCGAAGGTAATGCGTACTCGAGGGTTGATATGACCATGAATGATGCGGCGGGGTGAAACGCGGGATGAAACAAGAGGCTTTTCGCGCAAGCGTCAGTGTGCCCACGC
Source organism: Anoplolepis gracilipes (assembly GCF_047496725.1). NCBI lineage: Eukaryota > Metazoa > Arthropoda > Insecta > Hymenoptera > Formicidae > Anoplolepis > Anoplolepis gracilipes. The sequence continues at coordinate 12,205,461 of NC_132976.1, read as the reverse complement.
TATTTGGGGGGGGGGGGGGGAGGGAGGGAGTATAATTCGCCGCTGGGCGCGGATGTGCACGTTTAATCCTTTTTCGGAAAAAAAAATTCAGGCTCGACGAAACAAATGAATAAAAAGAAGATATATATATCGATTTTGATAAAAAATTTAATTTTTTCGAATTTTTTTTATTATGTTTATATAAAATGCGGTATATCTTTAATTAATATCTCGATAGTAATGAAATGATTCAATATAAATCTTGTGTTTACTTCTTGTCTCGTGATCTTTAAACTTTACTTTGTAAATCACTAATGTCGAAAGTATTTATATCTGTTTATGAACGACATAAATCTACGAGAAATAACGGCGGGAATAGATAAAAATAGGATAGAAGACTATAAGCGGAAATCATCAATAAGTAACAACAAACCGTTACAAAACGCATGAACAGTGCAATCATACATCCGAGCGATGTTAATCGATACAATCGTTACAGGTGATATTTCTCTGTCAATTTACAACTACTGATAAAGATGGACGAGGGGGCGGCGTTCAAAGAGAGATATCTCGGATAATCTCTAAAAATATACTATAATATTTCTCGATACATATATTTTATTTTGAAACTATAATTACTTACTCGTTGATGTTTCATGTAGTATCAAGACTGAGTAACTGAGTAACTTACCTGCAACAAAAAGATAAAAGAATAATATTAATATAATTGATATAATAATGTAAAAATACATTTATTCGTGTCTGACAAAACTTACATATATATATATATATATATATATATATATATATATATATATATATATTATCAAGAGATTTAATCGGATTCAAAAGTTTTTAAGTTATGCCGATTTTACAGGCGATACTTTGTATCTCGTGCCATTATCGCAAACTTGTGCGGTCATATATTGTCGCAAGTGGGACATGCGACACTAATCAACTAAAAATAGATACCATGTAGAAATGTTGTCATTGTCTATAGATGTTGCATAAGGGTTTAGGCTTGACGTCAATGTATCACGCGCGAGTCAGTGTTCTAATTACTTAGGTGTTACATTCACCGAGCCTTCACGGACCTTATTTTTCATTTCCCTGCATTTGTCTGATCCACAAAAATATTTTAACAGTTTTTACCTTCTTTTTTTTCTTCCACGTTCACTAAATGTAATTTAATTTTAAATTTACACACTTAGATCTAGGCATCTCACACGATGATATCAATAGGAACTTGAATTAAATAAAATTTTATCGAGGCATCTTATAACATCATTGTTCGACAAAACTAATAAGTTAAATTATGTTAGTCAGAGTGATCAGTTTTACAGTCTCAAACTATGTAATATAACAATAAAACTTAACTGTCATATCTCGTAAAACCTTTACCTTTTTTATCTGACCTGCCTTAACTCTATCCTCGTTCACGTAGGCAAGTGTGCTACTTTAACAGCTGGTCAAACCCAAAACCGAGTGTTCGAAAATGAAGTTGCGATCGATGAGTCCCCTTTTAATAGGTCATAACGTTATCTCAGCCGCTTTATCATATCGATACCGACCCGCGAGATGTGAATTTCCTGTCGTACCGACCTCTCGTTAGAAATTCGCGAAAGCCGGTGGCGCCTCCGCTCGGATCGCGTACGAAACATTTCACGATCATATGTGCGATGAGATTTTTGCATGCGTGTGCGTGTGCGTACTTTTGTACAGGATGTCTCAAAAAAGAAAAAAAAAAAAAAAAAAAAAAAATTTTTAGCAGCATTTTTGTTGTCTAATTTTTTTTCACTGAAATTTAACGTAATATTATTAGCATATTAAAAGACTTTTATCAAGATCTGTTGTTATATGTTATATTATCGAAATGATACTAGATATTAGAAGAAAAATAATTCCGGAGATCTCCAAAAACCAACATGGACCAATTCAGTATTCAGAATAAATTAGATCTTATTTTTCATTCATTTAGTGACGCAGTATGAAACCTGTTTTGATTAATTTTAGTTTCAAGTTCACTGATAATATTGACTATGTTAGCTAAGTCAATGATGTTTTATATGTTTTTATATTATTCCCCCTCATCGTTTATGAGAAATCGACTTACAAAAACCTTTCGCAAATGGAATACTTTAACACAATGTCTTCTTGGAGTTTAGTAAGCGATCCACTTGTATTGAAAGGATGTCCGACAGATATATTGCGTAAAAGTATATGCGCAATGGAAGAGTTATGTGAAAAGACTTGTTTAGAAAAAAATGTGCAACGTTTGGGCGTGCAATATTAGTTTAAGTTAATAATTTCGATAGATCTAAATCAATGTAATCCTGATCATATCAAATTACATTCACAAAAATTGCACGTGAAGAATGATTCTTTCCTTTTATTTTTTCCGAGATAAATTAATCCTTTGAATCACAGCGGGTCATCCAGAGATCCACCTTTTTTTTCCTAGTTTTTTATTGTTTTAACTACCTTTTTATCAACAAATACCGGATTTTTTGTTTCTACAGAGTCTCTAGAACTAGAACATCAATAAGTGTAAAAAAAGTATAAACAGTCATTAATTGTTAATTGCAAAAATATCATATATAAACAAACAGTCAAAATTAGTACTCTTTTACGAAAAAATGCATTTTCTACTAATCTATTATGACAATAAATACAGCAATTTTTTTATAATCTTAGTACACTCTAAAGTATTTTTCAGAATTTTTTTAGAATTTTCCACCGTGTTGTTTTTGTTAAATTCTGCTTTTTTGATAAAAAATATATAAAAAACAATATTTTCTGTTCTAAATTAAAAGTAACAGTCGTATTCTTTTTTAAACTTTTTCTCTGAAGGTTTTTTAGATCGTAGAATCTGAATCTAAAGGGAAAAAATCCAATATGACGGAAGTAAAATTTCGTCTGCCGTATTGGATCCATCATCTTGAATTTTGAAAATCTGACAACGGATTCGTAATCAGCGACCCCAAAAACCCTTATGTGCCAAATTTGATAAAATACTGACAATTAGAAAAATTCGTGACTCAAAGGGTTAAGGGAAATATTGATACGATACGCGCAAAAATAGCTGGAGAAGAGCTATCTCGTCATCATGACAGCTTCGAGACTAGAACTGAGATGTGTATCTTTTTTGAAACGATCTGTAGCAAAAACGAAATAGATTCGCGAGCGCGCGTCTGCGCGTGTTGGCGTATCACCTTGGAGCACCTATTACACCTATCTGCAGGGTCGTTGACCGGGCGCGAAGGAAAGTGGGACGGTGCGAACGCTACCGAACGGCTAATGTGCGAAGGCCTTGAGAGATCACTGACGCATGCCTCCATACAGGCAGACGCGCGTAACATGTACGTCCCTCTCTCTTTCTCTACGTTCATTTATGAGATGACCTTTTTTTCGTCGTCAAAATTCGTCCTAAAAATTCCCCTCAGTATTTTCAGTTTCTCCCAACACTCTTATACCTATTCCGAAATAAGATTGATTTTCATTCAACATTCAACCAAACACTCGTATATTCATGTGTCTAATCATATGAATATGCTTTAATCCTTGAGTAAACAGCTGAATTATGTTTCTCTCATTAATGTTAATGAAACTGATCGAAAAAATTACGCAATGTGAAACGTTCCCATTGCGGAAACTCGACGAAAGTGATCCACAATACTTTGATGTTAATCTTGTAACTTTGAGAAAGTGAAAGCAAGCGACCGCGTATTATGATCTTACGATTATACGATATCTCTGGAATTATAATTCGATATTGCCAATATTCTTTATCATTTAATGTTTATGAAACTATATATTTTTCAAACCCGTCGAGTTTTAACGATAAATAAGATAATTACGTAAAAATATGTTTTCAAAAAATAATTACTTATAATAATTATGGAAAAAAATACAGCTGTTTGTTACACATTGAATATTTAATCTTGTTTACTTTTTTAATAAATTTTAGAACAAATTACTTGTGTCTATAACATCGTTATATATGTCTATAAAAGATTTATATACGTAATTAATGTATTTATGTTGAATGATTCATTCGCGACAATTAACAAGAGTCGAAATTTGCTGTTTCGCATGAGAATCAGTCCTCTCTCGTCGCCTGTTTTCCATCTCCCACCCTCCCGTGGACATACCACCACGAATCCCGGGGTCGGGGTGATATCAGGTCGTTGGGGCAACGATCTCACCACGATTCCTAACCCGGTCAACCGCGACACGGATTCGACGCACCAACCTCCACCACCCCCGATTATGTATTGTCGTTAGCATCCATTCGGAATCATCATACGCGGATGATCGCGCAAATCTTGTAAATTGCAACGGCAAACCGCAAAGTCGTTTCTTTGTGAAACTATGCTTGTCCTCGCAACGAAAAAAAAAAAAAAAAAAAAAAAAAAAATATTCACGGACTTGTAATTTGATCGTTTAGTCGATAACACAATTACTGATTTAACTTTATAAACATTAAGTTCGCATACTTAGATAAGAAAAGTAATCAAAAAAAATCTATAACTGCTGCTATAGAGAGAGAGAAAAAAAAAAAAAAAAAAAAGACAGAAATATGACAGTTGTGGAGCAATCTATACATATTGTCGTACGGCCAGATTTTATATATCGATTGTATCGCTTTATTGACAGGCGGTGTGACATTAAGCAACATACCGATTATTACCATATTTATAACTTACACAATAGTTGCAATTGGTGCGATTAGCGCCACGCGTTAGAGACAAACGAGTATGCAAAACCGGGTGCGCCGATATATCGGCTGATTTGTACGCGAAGTTCGTCGCGGATCGGCGATCTCGTGTCCTTCGGAGCCGGAATCCGCGTCAAGTGGTTCATCGACATCGAACGAGGATAATCGCTCTGTATGCGCGCGTTCGACGTTCACGCCGCCTCTCGATCGTGATTCAATACTTTTTTCCCTCCATCTAAGCTGAATGTTCTCTCAACGGATACTCGAGTGATTGAGTGTTTACGTGTCACGGTTGACCGTCGTGTGATGCATCTCATTAGATATGATAATTACTTTACAAAATATGGAGAAACATGCATGTTTAACAGCACAATTTTGTTAGATATAATATAATAAATGTGACTGAAATTAGAGAATCATTAAATTAGAAATTGATTAAATTAGTGTTGAAACTTATTGTTTGAAAATTGCAATTATAAAATTTTCAAATTTATTTTTTTCTAAAGCAAACACCTTTTGTCGATATTTCGATGCACGTTTGTTGTAATTTTAAATCAATTAATAATAGCGTTTGAGAAAAGATTAGATAGAAAAAGAGACTTATTTTTCTATTATGGCATATAGTTCAGTAATCTATTATCAATCGATGAATGCATATGCGACGTGCTATCAACCACATGATATCATTGGAATCAATAATACCTGAGGAAAATATTCGATAAAAATTTAGATGTCAGAAAACGATAGAATGTCTATTTTAAGAAAAATTACGGAAAACAAGAAACCGTCTAAAAAAAAAATAAAAACGATGCTGGAGGATATACGCTGTGCACATAAATTATTATACATAAAAATAAAATTATTACACATAAAAATAAAAAAAAAGACGAAATTATTCATGCTTTCGTTTCCCACAAAAAAAAAGGACTGAATTTTACGATGCAAATTTTATTTTGGTAGCGTATTTGAACTCTTTTTTAACCTTCTTTTTACCCTTTTTAACCCTTTCATAACGGTAATAGAACCTCCAGCTAAATAACCTTCCAGTAACCTCGATTATGCTAAAAAAAGTATGAATTCGTGCATTGCGTCAATCTAAAAAAAAAAATAATAAAAAAAGGGCTAAAAGGAAAACAATGTGATCCCTAACGGGATCGATAATAATACGTGAAAAAAATAAGTTGTCATATTCTTCCTATATATAGTTTAAAAAGTAATCTTTCTCTAAACGAGCGGTTTCCACATAAATGCAAAGGTTAGTTAAAGCAATAAAAAATTTTTCGCGCTTTCTGTAGCTATAAAATTTTATTTATTTTTTTTTCTTGTCACGGCGAAAAGTGAGTTACGATTGACTTAGAATTTAGATTTTTTTCCCTACACTTTTACTGTTCCTTCCTTTTCCATTAACTTTGAAACTTTTTCCGGAAAACTTACCGTTATCTATTCTTTTTCCATCAGAAGGAAAAAAGGTATGCAAGTAAAATAACATAAAATGGAGCATATCATATATTAGGAAAAAAAAAGAGTTAGTCTCTCGCTTCCGTTTGTCATCTTTCAGTTTAGTCACAGTACTAAAAGCTAAAAAAAAAAAAAAAAAAACGGGAAGCCAAAAATAAAAATTGTATTATATTCTCACTTGAAATTGTATATTCGTTGAATTAATAGCTTTACGATAGATAATAATGTCGTTAAATAATTATATAGTTTATAAACAAAACATAAAGTATAATATATCACTTTTGTATACTCGAAATCGATCAAGGATTAAATGACTCAAAAGAAGTAAAGAGGGGAGAATATCATTATTGTCGTGACAGTCACATAGGATATTCTCGCTTTCAGCAAAACTCGAAAGATTAAATCCCGAGGGCTTAAGCGGGAGCGGCTGCTTCGTCCTCGCGAAGCAGGGTGGAATGACCTCGATAGCGCAAATTATCCCGCTAAACGTAGATAGCCTATGTATGTATATTCGTGTCAAGTGGCCCCGCGAAAATAGCAGAACCATGGACCCCGTCTCCGAGAGGCTGCGTGTCCTAGTGGGGGCACGATAATATAGGGTGGGAGAAATCGAGAGAAGGGCGTATCGAGAGGGGAAAGGGAGAGGGAGAGAAAGAGAGATCCGCTGGCCTAGTTAGGGTGAGTGCCACCCTCGGCGGTCGACGACCTCGCGACCTCGACGCCCGCGAACCTCCCCCTCTTGCCTCTGAAGGTACGCTACGATCGCTTGCCAAAGAAATATACATCACTCTGGAGGGTGTATATCTATGCGAGGAAGTTTGAAGTCCATTCATTATAATAATTTGTATGCATCCTTTCCTCGTCATTGGATATTTATACGTTATACACATTTTTCAATCGAATAAAATATATGTATATAATGTATTTATAATTATTATGTATACAATTATTGTAAATAATATTTTATTTCTTAGAGGCAAATATAAATCCTTATATTTATATTGGAATAAATGTCGCTTTTTAAAAAATTTTTTTCATATTTGTTTTTGGAAGATGTGAGATTAAATTGCATAACGCGATTGTTTAAAACGAACATTTTATAACGAGCAAGTATACTTTATAATAAGTTTGTGGCAAGAAGAGTGGGATTGGCGAGTTTTCGAGGGGCTAGGCGAGCTATGACGCGGAGGTGGAATGCATAAGTTGGGGTGGATGTAATATCTATAGCATAGGGCGACAGGTTGGTAGAAATGCTATACTTAGCACGGAAGGGAGGGATGAGCGATACCGGGGCTGGTGGGTCAGAGTTCGTTGGCCTCGAGGTTACCGGCCCTCCCTTCACCCCCACAACCCTCTCTACGCTACATAAGTTCCGAGGGTTGGCGCGCGTGAGTAATCGTTCAATTCGTTTGAATTTCTATGAAATACTCCACATCGTAAATGTGGCGACTCGTTTCACCTCTCTCGTTTACTTAATCAAACGGAATAAATCAAGTATGTAATTATTTTAAAGATTAGAGGACGAAAAATATGACGGAGCGCGATGATGCGACTTTAATTCAATTAATATACGATAAAATTTGTGTAAGATGATTCGGTGCAATACAGTAGGAAACGTAAAAATTGGTTTTTTCTTCTCTTTTCTTGACGCGATACAAACGAACCACGGTTCACCAGAAAGAAAGTAAGAGTGGTCTGGCTAGGAAGTTAAGGCAGCGGCGAAGGTGGCTCGTCCAGATGCCAATGAAAGGGAAATACGCGTACGAGAAATAAGACAACTCTCTCCCTCTCTCTCTCTCTCTCTCTCTCTCTTTTTCTTTTTTCTCCTTTTTTAAGTTTTTTTAAGTTTTATCACGCATTTTATATCCCGTACTTACGTCCCTCTGCATTTTATGTCAAATATGGTAACGAGAAACGTAGAGATTATTCATAATGCATTGCATGCTATTAACTAATTGTAATTAAACATTGTAATTAGAAAATTAAAATTACAAAAATTGTAATTTAAAATATTATCTGTGATTGTCTTACGTTGATGTAAAAAAAAAAAAAAAAAATGTCCATTTCAATTTTCGAACAAAACAATCATTTCGTATTACCGATTGTGAGGTTTCAAGATTTACTACGACTACTAGAAAGTGAGTAATCTTCTGATGAGTTGATGTTATCTACAAACTCTTGACAAAAGCATTGATATTTACTGCGGCCTAGCCAAACTAGGTCGTCGAGTCTTCCAAGTATCGCCGTGTCTTCCCACTCTCCTCATTAATACAGGACAACGCTTATGAGCATTCGTGTTACGCAGTGACCAAGAAAAATTGTCATTTTTGTTAGCGGTTCGGCGAACTCGAGCGAACGTGAGCTCACTTGATAAGGGCTCCGAGCTCGCGGGCGATAAGAGTGTCGACACGATTCGAGGTTGTTCACCTTGCCTTGGCGGCAGCGGTGAGAGCGAGAGAGAAAGGCAAAATGAAGGAGGAGGAGGAGGAGGAGGAGGGAAGGGGGGAGAAGGGGAGCAAGATATAGTGAGAGAGAAAGAAAAAGAAAGAGAATGCGTGCATGTATATGTGGGAGAAGAGGAGAGGCAGGATCGCACTCTTATCAGGCTTCTCGTCAGTTTGGCTTGTGGCGTAGGGACGTTGCGAGATTAGAACGACCCCGAGAGAGCAGCTCGGAGAGTCGACGAACCGGCCTCTGATTGGACGATGCCGAGTCAACGCTCCGCTTAGAGGGAGTGGGAGAGAGGAGAGCAGGGAGAAGGTGGACTGGGAGAGGACACCAATCGAGGTCACTGGGGACCGGGAGGAGGCCAGGCCATTGCCCGCGCGTCTTGCTTTTGTGGTTAGCTAGCAGTCGGCACAAGCGCAATTAGAAAATATCCGATGGAAAGCGTGCGATTTTATTACGACATAGACTTTCTTTCGATCATTTTTTTTAGCCACTTGGCTTGTCTCTTTTCCTTCCCTTAAATATATAAACATTCTGACGTAACGGTCTCTTTCTCTCTGAGTCGTTACGATAGCTGCTTCATTAATACATCTTTAATAATTTCAATCAATTTTGCCTTAAAAATTGAATAGTCAATCTAAAAACATAAATTTTGAAATATATCTTTCGCTTAAAAATCTTAAAGAATTTTAGTAATTTATAATTGATAACATAAAATTTGGAGAAGAGAGACAGGTATAAAAATGACTTTGACGTGTTAAAAGTAAAAGTTGGTAGCGCGTGCATCATCGTCAACAGCCACCGTAATCAACAAACCGTCCTGTATACTACGCGTCGCATATGGCATAGGTCAGTGCACCGGAGATGATGATGCATCGCGAGCAGCGAGAGGATGACCACTCGGATGACGGAGCGAAGAAGCGGTGAAAGCATTCCGGCGAGCAGCGAGAGTGATCACGGTCCAGCGGTGTGCAGCTAGCTCGGTAGATACTTTCTCCGAGTAGCGAACGAAGACGGTCGGGACGAGGTGAGACGAGGGGAGAGAGGGAAAGAAAAGAGAGATCGGCGAGAGGGATTCGCGAGTAGGTAGTCCAGCGTGTAATTCACTATCTCGCGATTACGTAACGAGGCCCACGCCGATGAGAATTCCCAGCCGATGATAGGCCGGTGCTGCGCGCACGCACGCGCGCACGCACGCGCGCACGTACGCACGCACGCACGCACGCACGCACGCACGCACGTACGTACGTCACCATCGCCAGTGTGCCGTCGTGTACACGCTCTCTCTACCAAGTCACGCGTCACGCGTGTCCGCGTGTGAGTACGTGCGAACGGCTCGGCCGATCCGCCGACGAGACGTCGTCGGTGTGTGTTGGTGACCTTCGCTGGTGGATGTAGGTGGGGAGGTTTAGCCGTCGTCGAATAGCTAAACTGGGGTGGGAGAGGCTACCCCTTAGGGGCAGTGGGGAGATGGGGAGACCCAGTTGAAGTTCGTTGAACCGATCCGACGGCGATTGGCCACACGAGTCGCGGAGTTCACCGCGACTCTACTTGGGGAACGGCGGGGCAAGGGGGAGGCTGCTCGGTTAATTTCATCTTGCCCCAGTTACGAGGCAGGCAGGGTGAACGAACTAGCCTCGCGCCAAGGCCCCGTCGACCCACTTTCCTGTCGGCGTTTGAGAGAGAGAGAGAGAGAGAGAGAGAGAGAGAGAGAGAGAGAGAGAGAGAGAGAGAGAGAGAGCGAGCGAGCGAGCGAGACGGCGGATCCGCGCGAGCACGCGATTTGCCAAGAGGAGAAGCGGGAGACAGAGCGAGAGAAATAAATGGAAGCGAGGAGGGGGTCACGGAGAGAAACAGAGAAAGAAAGAGAGAGAGAGAGAGAGAGAGAGAGAGAGAGAGAGGAGGAAACGCCCGCGCGTATGTATGCGTGAAAGAGGGTGGGAGGGAGACTTTTAGAGAGGCTCTCGCACTATCTAGGCTAGTATCGACACTGTGAACAAGAAGCGAGTCATAGTGTGGATATAGTTTAGGACGGGAGTAGGGGATGCGAGAGGACAAAGGGTGGGAGAAGAAAGAGACGGAGAAAAATTGCCGGAGCGCCGAGTGGAAGGCCGCCGACCGAGGGCAACGAACTCGGCCTCGTCCCGGGCCCCGCGACCTACATTCCTGCCCGCTGGAAAGTGAAAACGCCTCTTTCTCTATTCCTTCCTATATATGAATAGCGATCCGCGTTACGTTAGAAATGTTTACCGCGCGAGATTCCGTTAGACACATCAATGGGGGGATATATGAAGCCCTAGGAGAACCCTACGGGTTCTACAATCTATCCTACATAAACTCGAAACATCCGCCGGAGGGCGAACTCTCCCTTTCGTCGGGTCTCTCACTCACCGGCCAAGACGCATCCCAGGAGATTCTCGTTGTCCTGCGAAACAGGCGAGCGGTAACAATTTCGGGCCGATTGTTCCTTGTCATTCTCCGGGAGTTCGCTGGACGGGGAGAGGATGTCCGACGCCGAGGGCTGTTGCTCCTCCGCCGCGGTGCCGCGAGGCTTGACCTTTTGCACAGTCATCGCCCGGCGCGAAAAAGTCGCGTGTCGCACCCTCCAAGTGGCGCTACGATCCCTCGACGCACGTCTTCCTCTGGCGCATCCAGCCGAATGTAAACAACGAACAGTTGGCGAACATGCCACGCGGCAACATGCGACGACAGTTGCGCGTTTTCACTGACAGCGCTCGCGCGTCAACGAGTCTCACTTGACCAATTCCGTACGCGCACTCGTTGGCCAGTCCTATTTAAGATCGATGCTCATCAATATCCCGACATCGACGATCCACGCGATCGAGAGGTGTGCGAAATACTCGTTCGACACCCTGTCCGTTTCTCTAGCCGATGATCTCGCTTCTCGCCGGCAGCCGCGCGTCCTGCTTGTTGCTACTGTTGCGACCGCGTGGCTCTCACAGTATTTGTAAATCGGCGCTCGGGCCCGCGCGTTGGATTAGTTGGTGTGCTGTGTGTGCCGTGCGATGCGGTACGCGAGTGAGTTCCTCGCGGCGTGGTGTGCCGCGGTACCGCGGCGCCTGCGCGCCGCGTCCGCCGGGGATCACCCAAGTGCCACCGCCGCGCGTCCACCCCGCGCGCGCTCCCTCATTTGTCCAAGAATTAATTTTTCGCCCGATTCAAAGAGACGGTCTCTTCGAAAAATCTCTGGCCGACACACATCTTTACATCGAGTAAATCACTTTCCTCAGTCGCCGAGAGAACTTTCCATTTTTTTCGCGGATCGAAAGTCCAGACTCACTTGGAACAAAAATCCATGTATAGTCAAATTTTAATATATATTAAATATGTCCCCGCAAATAGGTTTTTTTCTCTTTCCTTGATCTAATAACAAATTTCTCATATAATCATATAATCATCTCTATAGATGATTTTTTGCACATTTTTTTTAAAAATATAACGATGAAAATATTTTTCTTTCAATTATATTTGTATATAATTTTTCCTGTACATATAGACAAAGATTATGCAAGATGGGGAGAACATTTATATGGACATATTTTATATATAATTAAATATATATTTATTTTTGTTTATATATCTTTTCCGGATATAGGGATATTTATATATAGGTACTTTAAAATGTGATATATTTAAAACAACATATTTTACATTAATTAATATTACAACTTGTTCATTCATGCAGATTATTAGATTGATAGATTTTTTTGAATCGATAAAAGTCCAGCTTGCTAACAATTATTAATAATCTTTCATAATTATATCTGAATCAAACACGAGAGGTTCTCTGTGAATCTATAATACGCAACTATTCATGCGTATTATTCTCAGGATAATAGGGAGTGCTCAGTATGATCTTATCGAGTCGAGATTAACCACGGTCGTATCCTCGGGACACAACCGCCTCATTCGTACGGCCAATTGGCACGGTTGACCCGTCATTAGGATCAAGGATCTCAGTCGACGAACACTCGACCTAGGTTTTATTGCGCCTTAACGACGATTCACCAAACTGCATTGTTCATAACTTAACGCGCAGTATGACGAAAGCTCATTTCTCGAACTCCGCTAGTGTCAATTAGAATAATTGCATCCTTAACCCGACAAATCAACTTGTCACGCACAATTCTTCGGGATCTTTACAGGGAAATTTCTGCAAATATATGAATCTATATATTCAAGCTAGAGTTCTAAGAAATCATAGGTGACGTCAGGAATTTAACGATTAATAATCGCGTCGGTTTCTTTAGAAACGATATAAATATTATTCCTACGGTAATACGTTGCAAAATTTTTATTACTTTAAGAGAATTTATATTATATTTTTCTGTTTGGAAAAAATATTAAATATATATATATATACACGTCGAAGGGCTAATTTTGTTACGGCCCTGTTGAATATGATATACAATCGGGGAATATATAGTGCGTTCCCCCCTGCCATGCCGTTGTTGACTCACCAATACTCAGAGAGCGAAAGCTGTTTAACCCTTGCGCTTACGGGTGCGCGTGTGTATGTGTGCGTACGTCACGAACACGTGGGTTACGTCTATGAAAAATACAAGTTGGATCACAGGTGAGTAGTGGGACCGAAGCGAGCAACGGTACAGACGCCAGCGTAATCTAAGCAGTCTAGGCCTAACCTACCCCACTGTAGCTTGTAAATACAGTCACGTGGTATGTGACTGTCTAGGAATATGTAAGAGGAATGTGTCGAGAGAACATTATGTTAAACAAACTCACATCTATAATGAATTATTCATATTCATTTGTGTAAACAATGTTTTATCGGCAATATTTCTCATCATGTTTAAGGCGGAACGTCTAAATTTTGCAAAAAATAATTACTAATTATTTTTTAATTTAATTTAATTAATTATTTTTTTAGGAAGGTTTTTAAGCGAAAATACTCTCGCGTTGCCTCTCTCCTTAGAATTATTAAAATTGAACAAATATAACTTTGATCTTTTTTTTTTTTTTTTTTTTTTTTTTATTGTTCCACATTTCTTTCGTTAAAACAACGTCGCAAGGATTTAAAATCATGAACTAGTGTTTTAACTAACTATAAATATTTACTGTATTTTCAGTTATTTTCGGTAGTATTAAATTTTTTACGTTAGAATTACTCGATATATTTATGAGTTGTAATCATAATAAATAATATAGAAAATAGGTCGTAGTTTTTTCACGCTTTTTTTTCTATACAAATGCATGTTTGGAAATTGCATGCTATCGACTTGTCTAAATCATTTGAGGAAACTTTATTATCTGAAAAAAAAAAAAAAAAAAAAAATCCAGATGATTCAATAAAAGTGTGATAAAAAGAACCAAAAGAAAAAAAACTTCCTTAAAGATACTTCCATTTTAGTATGATTGCTGGTTTCTCAATTGCAAATATATTGTTAGCAAAGTAGCTACAAATGGAAACTCGGACGAAAATCTTTCCAACAGTAAAGTTTCAAAAATTCTTAGAGATATAAAGATCGACAATCCAGAAGAATCAAAGTTTTAAAATAATCCATGAATATCGCACGATTTCTTTTGACATACTCAAGTTATACAAATGATGCAAAGAGTTTGAGTGTTATATTGGTACAAAAATTAAAAATCCATTGTGAAATTCTCCTTGATTTCTTCAAGTTGAAATCAGTAAATTCATCACTGCATACGCGTGGTCCGCGTATCGGCAACGGAGGACAATTTTATTGCATTCTCGCGCAGGCCTACTTGCGCGCAGACAATGGACGGCCTGAGATATGCAGCCGGTCAGAATAGATATATCTATGCAATGTCAGCTGCCTGTCGGAGTTGGCGTGGGACACTTTCCGCGTTGCGACAGCTACCCACCCGTTCGTTGAAATTTTTCAGGTGCAGTTCGGCTCGCGCGCGAGATAATAAACCTGTAATTATGAAACTCGCGGTGCACTCCCACGTGCGATGTTTATTGAGCGAGAAAGCGCATAGATAAGTATATCTAAATATCTCTCGCCGATTTCAGACTACGCTTCCTTTCTATCTGTTTCACAAAGCTCCGAATGAGAAAACCCGAGTTGCATAGTGAATATTTTTATCACTTTTATCACCCACAATTTCGTCCCACGTTATGCATTCGCAATATGCGTTGTAACGCAATGAGGTGCGCTAATATACAAGCATGGCTTGTATATTACTTGGAAAAGACAAGGGATTAATAAATATATAATTTTAATATACATATACATATATGATGCAAGTATACACATATATGTGAATTTCTAAATGATAAATATAGAAAAATGACAAATGTCAATAAACATAAATGCACAAGTATTTTTCAATCGAAAGACACGCATTCGAATAATGTGAAAACCTTGAATACAAATATTCCCCTAGCATTTTTCTTACACGCAATTTGCGTTGTAAGCTCTTGGAAATCTTGAAATAGAAACGCTGAATCGCCGATTGTTTAATTAGCAGCCAATATCTGGCACAGAATGTGGGTAACTAGGACTCGTACTTCTTTCGCAATGTAACTATAGGAGTGTAGGCTACCGAGGTAGGTTGACTGGAACGTTCATGTCGGGAAAGTCTATCCTACATCCAAACTTGGAAACGAGGCGAAGTACGTTAACAGACGATTTTGTATGAATTTTGAGCGAAAAACGTAACAGTAAAGCAATAATATGCTTCAGTTGCATTCGATAGATTTGTTCAGTCGATATGATTTAGAATAATTAAATTCTAAAACACAACCAGGTTCACATGCACACAATAGAGAGAATCTATATAAATCACAATATATATATATATATATATATATATATATATATATATATATATATATAACTTAGATATCTTGTAATTCTTATATTGCTCTCAGAGAATAATCTCCATCACCTTCCCTCTTCTTTTTGCGTTCTTCACGACCGACATTGTTCGGCCTACAATTTTCCATTACACAATCAGTGACTATTCTCAATCAACAATGCGACGTATACGAATGTATGAGTCTCACGTATACGTGGCCGCTGAGATGCCGTAGCACGAATAACATGTTTGACCACGTAAGTTGAGCTCTCTCGGGGATGAATCTGCAGACGTTAGGAGATGCTGACTGACGCACATTCCACTATCGGTATTTGTTAGTCAATTACAATTGTGCGTACGACGTTACGCAATAACGTTCTCGAAACACACTCTGCAAGCTCGCGAACTAAATGTACCTACTTACTTTTTTGCGCAAAGTTGCGATTTTCCATTTGCTCTGTTCTAATTGATAAAAATCGTTCAATGCTTCCGTTAAAAATATTCTATTAATCGTACGAATTAACGAAAATTAATTTAACTTAATGACCGAGGCAAAATATTTAAATACATAAAAATACATTATCGACTTTACGATAGAGACTCTCAATAATTTGCAACGTAACAGCTGCAATAGAACATTTATATTAAAATTTGAATCGTGAAATTTTTATCCTACCTAAATGATGCGCTAGAAGTAGATCAAGTATGATATAAGTCTGTTGCTGGCCGGCTAAAAATATGACGGTGAAATTTAGAGAATTGGCTCTATCGAGCGCTAGTGGCGAAAAGAAGCGAAAACACAGACAAAGAAATTGCCGCAAAGTAGATGGATAGAAAGATATGTCTCGCCCAAACTAGGCCGAAAGTACGGAAAGCCAGACGTCGTAACTTTTTCACGTAACGCGTTAACGCAGCCGTTACGCTACCGGATAGTCGCCAGTCAGATAAAGTTCCTTCACCCTAGCTGTCAAGCGCTGTCGTAAGTGCGTTTTCTCCGCCTCGCAACGATCCGGCCACGCCGTTTATCTATCAATCGATCGTGAATTTATGCGACTGTCGAAATGCTATATCGGCCGGTTTCGGTTGCGCATTTGGTAGTAACGTTATCATCAACGCCTGCCAATCTGTTTTGTTGATAAAAAAAAAAAAAGCTCTTCTCAGGTAGCCAAGGCTAATATGTAACGTTGCTAATTGCGATACAGAAACCGTGATAAGATACATTTCGCGAATGTCTAATCGACTGCCCGACCGTGAGTTGATACAGCAACTGATTAGCAGAATAACGTTTTGACATTTCTTTTCGAGTACTATTCACGGAAGAAATGCTTGTCGCTATGAAACTAATTGCAACAGCGCTTCGAGTTGAAGAATTCTATACAACAATAAATTTAAATCTACATTTTTTTATTCTTATTTTATCTTCCATCATTAGCATAATTGTAACAGTTAATATTGAAGTACAGTGCTGCCGTTAGGAATAGCGAGTATACATACGACATTATTACCCTGTAATACTTATAACGTTACAGTTAATTTCAAACGCGTAAAGTCCTTTCACTATGCACATAACGGTTTTCGCACGTTGCAATCATCACGCGCGCGGCTGCGCAACAATAATAGCTATTCGAAATACCCTGGAATTATATATGCGTAACAGATATATATATATATGAGAGCTAAACATTTCGGAAATGTATTAAATTTTATATGCATTACACCATCTTTAGCAAACTTATATAAATTTATTCATAATTGTTGGATTTAAAAGACGAGAAGAGAGTCAACTCTATATCCAAGTTAATAAACGATAGATTAAAAAAAAGTTGTAATATATTTCTAATTTATAATACACAATACTATTTCAAACGATAAGAGAGACAAAGAAAAATATTTAATCAATAGATATTAAAGTCTCATTCGCTCAGTCTGCAAAAGATCTTTTTGGAATGAATATGAAAATGCCGACGAAAATGCAACGAGATGCTAATGATTTCGTCAACGTATTAGTCGTCGTATTTATACTCGCGCGGAGTATCTTATATTAGATACGGTCAAAGTGCAATGTCCTCCGTTCTCCGTCGTCGAGGTCGATCGCGCTGGTGGAGAGCGCGGCGTTGGAATATTCAGAGGTGGGTATCGCGGCATATCTTTGTTCAATTTGAAAAACACAATAAAAAATCTAGGTAGGAAAAAAAAAAAAAAAAAAAAAAAAATAATATACAATAAAATTATTATCGCGGACAAAATATTAACGTTGAATTTATATATAATCGAAGGCCTAAATGGAACTAAGTCAAGTGCATCCTTTTTGTGTTGCAATAACGTATCGATCGGTGGGAAAAAGTCTTGAAAGAAGTTACGCTTTGATTATGCTATATAAAAAGTAACATTGTAATTTATTGGACGTGTCTGTCTCTTGATAATAAATCGTACGTGTTAATTCGTATTTTTTTCTTTTTATCGCGAAAAAGCTGTAAACTAAAAAAAAAATCCCACCATGTAACGCAGCATCCGACCGGCAATTCTCCGGAAACTTCGCGAAGCCTCGCCTCTGATCGGTGATCTTCGACTCGCGGGGGTGAATGTCCGCCCACTAGGACAAGCGGCAAGTTGCATCGGAATTGCACATACGCGGTTCATTCGTTACGGAACGCAACTGTGTGCAGGTAAAGCATAATCTGTCCGAACGATTGATCGTCCTCCTCTTCTCCAGCGAATTCGCACACGTTAGACCGATGACCCCGCGTAAATTTGATATTGAGTTCGGTTTTATTAATAACCTCCCTTGTCTTGTTTTATTCGAATTTTTATTAGAATTGATATTAGTAAAAGGTGTAATTAAGTACGATATACATTTATTGTGGCTTATCGAAGCCACAATAAATGTATAGATTCTGCATAATGTTTATCGATGATCTTCTTAAGAATGTCGAAGGAGATAATGCTATTCGACAGTTTCTAAATCGATCACCGGAAGTAGCGACAGCAAGCAAGTCCCGCGTGAGCGTAAGCTCGGTCTGGTAATACATTGGTGGTTGCAACACGTCACCACGGCTTGCCAGGGTTTGTTGAAGCGGATTAAGGTACGCCACAAGGATCAACATAACCCATTTGCTTGTAGGAGATATGGTGCGCTAATCGCCGTCTAACTCATCGATTTCACCATAGGCGGGATCGATGTTTCTCCATAGAAATCGCACATTAGATTGCAGATTGCAACTAGTAATATTTTACCATCAACATGTTGGAAGTGACGTATGACGATCAATTTGTTAATCCGCAAATAATTCTGCGGCTCTTTTTACATTTCAAATTGCATGCTGAATAAATTTCTCAATTAATAAAAAATAATATCTTTTAATGCCGTTTCGCACAAGGACATGTGTGAAAATATTAAATGTTCAATGGCGATGAAATTTAATGAGAAAATAATATATCGTTTCCAAAATTTGTATCTTCTACAAAAACAAGAATATATTTGACGAGAGTCTCAAGGAGATTTTGCAAGACGAGTTTCGCTTGGACGAAGGAGTTAATCCGAGCATTTATCTGCAGCGTATGTAGAGCGTAGTAGGAAAAAGGGACGGCTGGCTTCTATATTGGAAATTGCTAGATCACTCGTCGTAAATCATACGTTGTATATGAGGATTGTTTGTCAATCGTAGAAAAAATACGGTTTGCTTGGAATTGCGTTTTATTGATCTCTGAATGCGGTTAAAATTGTAACTTTCAAAAGCGTGTCATATATTTAATCCTCTCTCTACTCCTTCATATTCAACATGTCACAAAATGTCACACCCGTCATTGAGACTTAATGATTCTACAACAATAGAAGGGACTGTGCTGGTAGCGTTGGAATCCGAACTCAAAACAACCTGGTCAGAGAAAGGATACGGCTCGCAACAATTGCCTCGTGACTCTAAGTGTTCCAAAATAGCACATTGTGCACCGCCACACCCGTTCATGGATTAAACTAATGCTAATGCCACTTGTATAGTTGGAGACACGCGTGCAGATACACGAGCGAGCGCTCGGTGACGCCCGCTCTCCGGCAAAATTATACGTCAAGGGTAAGCGACGCGTAAATTCTAGTGTGACTTTGATAGAAAAATAGTGAGAGCCCAATTATGTTTCGTCACGATCTCCTCCCTTTCCCGCGGTTGCATATCCCGATAATTATATGCTAAACTAGACAAGTGTAATTCTATCATCGCCTGCGTGATACTCGATACGAAGATTAAAGCTTCGCGCATTTCAATTTATATGATCGCATGGTAGTATAATCGTGCTCTGCTATTAATGGATTATCAGGCATGCCAGAGTATAATTTTGCTACTTTGCCTCTTTATTCAAAGTGGATAAAAACAAGAAAAGAAAGAGAAAATGTAATTTAATTACGAAACCATTTGATTTAACCAGCGGGAGCTACTAATAATTTATATCTTAAATATATGAAGGGAAGAGCGGCAAATTCTAAAAACGTTTGCCGACAATTATATTTTCATAAATGCAAAACAGATCAAAGCAGCTCTATATATTGAAGCTCTTCTCGTGTCCGCGCGCGCGAGCATCTGCAGTGAATGCATCTTTGCACTTGACGTACATGACACGCGATTCCGCGGTGGCACAGAGACGCGGAGAGTTCACGGCGGTACGTTGTTCCACTGACAGAAGGTTCTCCTCACCCTTCACCGCGGTTCCACGATCAAGCCAACATGCAGCACAGCGATCGCCTCTGCGAGTCGAGATTAAGCGGCTCTTTTTTTTTATTTTTTTTTTTAACGTGTTCGCAACTCGTGATAAGAATCATACAATTGCGATAAGACAGTGGACCCGTTTTGAAATGGAAAATTTGGTAGCGTTTACTTTTTTGTAAGTCGACATTTTTATCGCTCCTTTAAATGCTGGGTGGTTTGAGTCTTAAAGTTTTTTTTTTTTTTTTTTTTTTTTTTTCGAAATGCTCAGAATGTTTTAGAGAATCGTAGAATATTCGAGAAATTCTCAGAGAGGTTTAAAGAGATATTCAGAGAATTTCAAATCCACAAGTGAGACAAAATTACGAATTTAAAATTCAAACGAGCACTTCTCGATCATTCGATCAGGATGGTCACTCTTCGGAGCATACCTGGATGACCTAGAGCATTATACGTATGCTGGACGGTATATCGGATTTCCGAGGCTGTACTTGGCGGCCTCCCACGTTCTGGAGACGTAACCCAACCTAGCCTAGAAACGACTAGACGAAAAGCGTACTCGGCGCGGAGAGACCGAGGGTACGACCTCGGTGGGCCATCGGCCTGGCACACGGTGACCTCCCTCGATCTAGGGCGCTGCAACCGTGCTCTGACGTCATCTTCGCTCACTCACTCAACCAGTCGAGTCAACCTGTGCATTCAGCCGCGCGATACATGCTTTCTCGAGTGTTACCGTATAGCCGTCCCAGCTGGTCGACTGATTAAAGATGAGGAAAGAGACAATGAGAAGCGTGACGTCGACTTTGCAATTACCTTGATAAACTCGAGTAATATACGTTTCATATTAAACACCCATAAAGATAAGCATACATATATATATATATATGTACAAACACAAATATTATATAATATATAAAAAATATTATAATAGAAATATAAAAATCCTCATTAAAAAGTTTTTGTTTAATAAATGTATAACAAGTATCTCTTCCTTTTTATATAATCGTGAAATTTTTGTAATCAAAAAATTTATAATCCTTTAATGGATTAAAAATAAATAAAAGTGACACGCTTTAATTACGTTTAATTATTGAAAAGTAGCTACCATTTTGCGCGAGAAAAGACGGAGAAGAAAATTGCGATTTGGTGTGAAGGTGCCTTAAGAGAACGACGGTTAGAACAGATCACTCTGTTGACCGACACTCGGTGCGTTGCCCGATCGGCCTTCGAAATCGGGGGCGCATATTCCATTTGCAATGAAGGGGTTTGAAAGGACATCTCCCAAGCGCAGAAACGCACAGAGACAAACGTCATCGACGATGACGATAAGACGAAGGCGAAAGACGACTTTCGCGTCGGGGCACAGCTCTCGGGTCGCTGCAAATAATTCGCGGGGAAAAAAAAAAAAAAAAAAAAAAAAATGCAAACTTCTCTTTCCGCACAACATTTCAGCCCTACTTTCCCGTTTCGGCCTCAGTGTCGCCATTGATTTATTCGGACACTCGCGTCCCTGTCGAGTCGTTACTTTGTCACGGCATATTTATCGCGTAATATATTTACGCCATCCAACGTCGCTGTGTATTCATGGCGACTATTCGTAGCATCGAGTTATCGTCGAGGAGAAGAGCACGAAGGAGAGCCGAACGAGAGAGAGTTGAGAGAGAAAGAGAAGGACAAACATCATAGAAGAGAGACCTGTACCACTCATCGCGCGCAATTAACGTTCAACGTCCGTATCTAATTTTAGATGATTTAATTACTCGTCTTAGAACTTGTTCAATGTAACTTTGCTCGTCGCAAAATAATTCGCGTTCCGTGCTGTATAAAAGGACAATTTAGATTGCGCGTAATTCCGTCAATAGTTTACTTGAAAACAGCTGTTAATCCGTTGAAAGCCACTGGCCGCAGGACAAGGTCTTACCGAGAGTGCATTGCGTCCCGATGGCAAAGCGAGGAACAGAAGAATTCTCCGCGGAGAATGGGAAACGTATGCATTATATATATATATATATATATATATGTGTTAAATTGATCCGATCTTTGTCCCGCCCTCCTTTTCTTTCGGACGATTATTCGCAACGGTTGAACGAAACGCCAAGTGAAAATTGTTCCCTTGTGTGCGCCAGAGATATTCTGTCTCTCGGTGGAACCTTCCTTTTTCTCCTCTTTCTCGCACTGCATCTCCCTATCTCTTTCTTTCTCACTCTCGCTATCTCCTACTCGGTCTCTCCGGCTCACAGTGACGCTGTCGCTGTTCCTCTTTCGGATCCACGAGACTGCTAGCGAACGTCCCCATTTCCGAAGGCCGTGTGCGGACAACGAACCACCGCCGTCGAGGACGGGGTGAGCGGCTTTGGCCACGCGGCTCGCCTTAGGGTGCTTTCACAGCCTCCTCGTCGCTGCACCGAATGGCAACGTGCGTATTTTTCCTCGAAATTCTTTTCCTCATCTTTCTGCAGAAAACGCCAAATTTCCAACATTTCTCAGATATTGAGAACTTTAAGAGCCCCGAATCATCCGAATCTTACATCAGAGTCTCAAATTAACAAAATTAATAAATAATCTTCGACTCCAAAAAAAAAATTGAAGCTTGTGACATATACATGTCCGATTAAAAAAATATATACACGTAATAAGAGTTTACTTTGCGCGAAAATGCGCGCAAATGTACAAAATACGTTACATTATCAAAAAGATTATATTAATAATTGCCATTATGATGTGAAAAGTAAAGAATTTTAAGAATTATTACACTTAAAGAATTTATAACAAATATTTTTTTTAGCCGATAACTGATTAAAGCTTCAAAACTCCATTATAATCGTAAAATTATTGAAATCGATATGATATCTTTGTGCCATTATAGCACGCGTTCGAATAATTCCATAGGACTCGACGCAATAATCTGTTATTACAAGGCATTCGTGTTGTATCGTAAAAGAGAAGCAACGACCGATAACGAGAATAATAAATGATAACATCGTACGCAAAGCACTCGAGATCCAGAGAGTGAAATTTAATTGTAAGATTTCTCAATTCTCAATTTTCTTAAGCGAAAGTAAACAGCGTTTCTTGCAGCAGGAAAGGGGCGATTTAACAATCTAATTAAAAGGTATATTTCTTAAATTAGAAAGATTTTTACATCTAGCGTAATGTGTGAGAAGGAAAACTTGATGTAAAATAATTATAGTTTTCTCATGAAATATTATATAAATTCTTCTTCCGTTTCTCTCTCTCTCTCTCTCTCTCTCTCTCTTTCTCTCTCTCTCTCTTTGAATTATGCATAAACGCGCATGAAGAATAAGACAGGCAGTGTCTAATGTAATTTTTTTGCTTGCCCGTGCATTACCTAAGCGGCAGCTTTAGCAACAAGATTGAGCTCCCGCGATCGAGTCTGCGATCGAGAATGCCTGCATTCAGCCGCTAATGAATTTCGCAACCGCTGCTGCTGTTTCGCGACTACGAACCGCTTGCGCCTGCTCGTAGGCGGACTTATCCTTGATGCTTTCTAGCGCAGATGGAGCTCGAGCAGAATGTATAGGACGTTACATGATAGAAGCGATGGGTGTTTATATTTATTTTCTTATTTAGCAACTTTGAAAAATCCAAGAGCCCTCGAGGATCTCCTGTTGGAGAAAATCAAAGAGACTTCTCCAGGATCTTGAGTCTTTCAAAGTTTCCGATGAAAGATCAAGAGGCTTGAATTACAGAGCTGTGATACCGTGATGATGTACGCGATTCGATCGTCGCGCTGTAAAATTAATAATTCTGTCGTCACTTTGGCATTACGTTCTTAGAAATTCAGTGTGGTAACAAACACATACGCGGACTCGAAAGTTCCTGATTTCGTAACGTCGTGAACGGACCCCGAGTTCGATGTCCGCACTACGCTCCGGCATGAATTTGCCGTTTCATAATAGCCGATCGAACGCCACGAATCTACCCTCCACCGGCTGAGAAAGCCGGAATCGTTTGTAAGTCTGACATCGCGCCTACGTTCGCGACCAAACTCCTTTGATAAACGACTTCCTTGACGAAAGGAATAGTCATCTATAAAGTCGTATAGCGACAGTCGTGCCATAAATTCAGTAAGAGAAATAGAACTTCTCTGTGATTCATAAAGCCGATTCGAAAAGCACAAGTGTGTCGATCGATACGCACGATTTTATTTCATTACGTTTTTGATTTAATAAAAAAAATACTTATACTTATTCAATTGCTATTCTCCCTTCGATCTTTCTCTAAATTTTTTTCCTAGGTTGTCGCATTTTTTTTTTTTTTTAAATTATCTTTCAATCAACCACATTTCCTGTTCGAGTGTTCTTCATAAATTTTCAGCGAGTCTATTCGCTCCGTGAAATTCTCACAATGAAAGTGTTGGCGAAACCGAGCGCGCAGCGAAATTCCTCGCTGATTCTTGCGAGCGAAACGGCTCGGGCTTGTATCGAGTCGAACGACAACGACAGTGCGTTATTAGAGGCGTTTGATGACGCAAAGTGCGGAGGACGGAGAGGATGGGCAGGGAACAAGGAGAGGAGAGAAGGGTCCGGGGGCGGGGAGGGGGGAGAGAGGAGAGAGAGAGAGAGAGAGACTCGCCAGGTCGTTGTTCTCTCGCCGTTAGTGGGACACTTTCGGCGTTACTGGCACGCATCGCGCGGCCTGCATCGACTAACTTGCAAATGCAGCTGTCGATTAATCTATCCCAATTACGGAGACACAGTATTAATTAAACGGACCTGGCCTTTAATTTAATACTAGAGAATGCAAATAATGGAACGTGCGGAGGTTAAGGTTTTCATCATGTTGAAGGGATATTTATGATAATATATATATATATATATATATATATAATACGTAAAGGTAGATGGAAACAGTAGCGAACGCTCGTTTAAGATTCGCGATTGAAATCTCTGGTTTGAGAAGCTCCCCGATGATCCCCGATACATCCATTGGTGTACGTATACACTCACATGTATTTGTATACGTGTACACACGATACCGGGGGCTGATACATAGAGATGAACTCGTATGTGTGTTAATACGCTCGCCTTTCGTATACGCGGTGTGTCAGTGCGCCGGCCTAGATTCCCGCGGGTTCAACACTCGCTATCGAGGTGACTGCTGCTCGCTCTCGGTGCTTGCTCAACGCAACCCAACGACCGAATAAGCTCCCACCGTGCGCAACCACTATTCGCGAAACGTCGTGTCCATCAGGACCTCCTCCGTCATTCGTAAGATCATGCGAAAGTAAAGCGTTTCCAAGGTCTGGAAGATCCAAGGCCCGAGAAATCAAAGAAACTTTTAGCTATGTCATCTGTCATATCTAGGATTTATGAAACTGAAGGAACCTATAATCAACGGATTATACAATCTATATACCTATTTGTCCCGTTTATGATTTCAGAGTAGAATTTAATATCAAGCTTCTTGGATAGCTCAACTGGGCGAAAAAAAATTTAGACCGTTGAAGAGGTCTCTCTCAGTAAATAGAGACTACGAGAAGGGATTAAGATTTTAAAAGTCATCGTGGAACCAAACTTTTCCAGATGCATCTCGAGGCACTCGAGAAATTTCCGAGGAGTCGAAGCGAAACTGAACTACAGTTACCGGGCTGGTTGCTCAACACAGGGACCGGGGTAACTTCTCTCGTGGTGCAGCGACCGTTCGAGGACGCGTTTCAAGCAGTTCAACGCGTGTTGCCCGCCTACTTTTACTTTCGCGCGCCAGCACCACGTCCCGTAGCCGACGTAACGGGGCTGTAGGGAGTTGTCGATCCTTGATCGGATTGATAAAAGGTGTAGGATAGCGCGATGAATTTTAAGTTCTTCCGATTAATGG
Organism: Anoplolepis gracilipes; assembly: GCF_047496725.1. Classification (NCBI taxonomy): domain Eukaryota; kingdom Metazoa; phylum Arthropoda; class Insecta; order Hymenoptera; family Formicidae; genus Anoplolepis; species Anoplolepis gracilipes. Next base: position 12,179,520 of record NC_132976.1, on the reverse strand, counting down.
GCGCGAGGAGACTGATTTTTATTTCGATCGCCACGGCAACGTTGAACATCGCGGATCTGAGCATTGCCGTGCAAAAATATTTCAGCGGCTCGTGCATGCGAAATTTCTCTTTTGTATAATTTTATAAGAATGAACGAAATGAATGTAATAAACTTCAGAGATTTCTCTAGCCAACTTCTTCGACTATGTCAACAAACTTGCGTCTTTTCCCTTAGAGTCACGAATTTTTCTAATTGTCAGTATTTTATAAAATTTGGTAATATAAGGATTTTTGGGCTCGCTGATTACGAATCCGTTGTCAGATTTTCAAAATTCAAGCTGGCCGATCCAATATGGCAGACGAAATTTTACTTTCGCCATATTGGATCCCTACATTAAATTTTGGAAATTGAATTTTTTTTTCTTTAGATTCAGATTCTGCGATCTAAAAAAACCTTCAGAGAAAAAATTTAAAAAAGAATACAACTGTTACTTTCAATTTAGAACAGAAAATAATGTTTTTTATATATTTTTTATCAAAAAAGGAGAATTTAACAAAAACAACACGGTGGAAAATTCTAGAAAAATTATGAAAAATACTTTAGAGTGTACTAAGATTATAAAAAAATTGCTGTATTTAGTGTCATAATATATTAGTAGAAAATGCATTTTTTCGTAAAATGTACTAATTTTGACTGTTTGTTTATATATGATATTTTTGCAATTAACAATTAATGACTGTTCATATTTTTTTTACACTTATTAATGTTCTAGAGGCTCTGTAGAAACAAAAAAATCCGGTATTTGTTGGTAAAAAAGTAGTTAAAACGATAAAGAACTAGGAAAAAAAGGTGGGTCTCTGGGTGATCCGCTGTGACTCAAAGGATTAATACGTATTACATTATACATCGAAATTATGAATATAAAAATAATAAATTATCGAACACCGAGATCAACTGCACATTATATCACTCTACATATTGCTTCTTATGCAATGGAAAGTGATGAAATTCGGAGGTAAAGTTTTATTTCCTAACAAGACGACGAACAACGCGCGCGAGAGAGTAGCCAACTGTGATTGCAGCAGTTGCATAATTTCCGGAATAGAATCCCGTGAGATTAGCCCGTGTTATAAATTTGCACAGGACGCAATTTGAATAAATATCTATTACCAGTCTCGCGCGATAGATGCAGCGCGTTCTCGTCGTCTCAATGGAACCGCGAAATTTGTATTTATTCTTGAAATTTCTGCTCTTATTTTAATTCTAAATTAACGTGTTACATGTACGTGCGATCGCATTTCTGCTGAATAAATTGCATCTACGTAACGGATTATCCATCAATCTTAGCGGTTAAAATCATTACGGTTTACATAACGAGTTAGATAAACGAGAATCTTTTTATAACGCGATAAAACTTTTACAATCGACTCTATATAATCTTTAAAAATTTCACATTCTTAATTAATGCACAGGTATATAAATGAATCGATTAAAAAATATTGACTGTTCAGAATGTTGCAAGTAATTGTTTCATGTGATACATGTATGCATCGTGTTCTGCAATATACACTCGTTCTTTACGTCTTGCGACTTAAATCGGGACGCACAGTCGACTTACATTCTACTGTTTTCACCGCGAAAGCGAAAGAGAGTGAAAGCGTTTCATGAGGGTACATTATCCTAATAATGAAGGAGTGGCATCTTCGAGAGAAATTGCACGACTCGATTATGACTCGGGAAATTAAAATTTAGGTGCTCGATGATGCAATAAATCTATAGCGGAAAGAAAAGACAATATACTTTAACGCGACGCTCTTAATTAATTCGTCACATACTATTCCAATTATCAATAATATCGCGAATGCGATAAGAGCCGATGTGGGGAAACATGAGACGTGAAAAAAGATCCCGAGGTGTGTGCATCTTACTTGAGTTACGTCAGGTTAATAAACTGTTGCGACGCGGGTAAGAGCGTTTAATGATTGCCGATGCGATATTGCGAAGCTTAACGAGAATGAAAGTAAAAAAAAAAAAATCCGGCTGGTTGAGAGTCGCTGGCTAGTGTGTAATAGTTTCGATCGAAAGGAGGTTACGGAGTGACTGAACTTTGACTTCGCTCGTGTGCGAGAATCGGTTACGTGCACGCACACATGCTCAAGCACGTTTAGCAAATACCATCACAAGCCCGAACAAACTAGCTGGCGCACTGACGTCGTATGCACACCAGTGCACCGGTGCATCGGAGAATCTATATAGTTGATCAACGGACCAGTCGAGTCGCCACGTGTCGCGTATAATTGCACGCGTGCATTATGCGTGAGATTTGCAGATGCCTGCTGCAATCGAGTTTGCCAAGTCTGGTCTGGTCATCTGTGACTTAAGAGATTTTCTCTTTGATGTCAATATGAGGTGAGCGCCGAACAGGCGCAACATATTGGCGATATATACGGCATACGATGTGCTAATAATGTAACATGTATCTAAATATATATTACACTTGGAAATGTCATAAAAAAGTTGTAAAAATAATAACTCTGGGATGTAAAAGAAAAAATCTCAGGATTGCTTTAAAAATTAAAATTACTTTCCTTTATATTTTGTTTTCTTTAATTAATGTGCTGTTTTATCTTTACGATTTTTACATAAAAACAATAGCTATAAGAGTTTCTTAATTTTTCGAATTTAATGATATTATTTTATCGATATTTCTCAGCTTTTCTAGACTAAAAATATTTGAAGGAAAAAATTGGAAGGATCCAACAATAGTAAGACTCCAATGAGCTCAAAGTAATCGAATTATTTCATTTACAAGAAAAACGGCAATCGTGCAAAGTGAAAATTCTATCGCGTCTCACATCAACTTTCACGTCGTTAACAGAGCGCCGTTTGCAGAGTTATATCAGTAACGTTTACTACTCGTATGTAAGAATGTTAGTGTTAGATCGAAAGAAAGGGAAAACGACGTTAAAGCTATCATTTATTCTATCCAATAAGACTTGTCAATTAAATGCGAATTAGTTGCAAGTACAAAACGCAATACGAATTAGTCATTAAAAAGAATGTATTAAGTAATCGTTACGCTTAAACAAGATATAGTTTAAATATTTAGAAATCTTATGAAAATATTTAAATATTTATAAATATATATTAAATATTTTTAAAGTAAAATAAAAAAAAAATTATATACATTTTAATGCAAATAAAGACTATATATATATCTAATATATCTCTCTCTCTCTCTCTATATATATATATATATATATATATATATATATATAGAGAGAGAGAGAGAGAGAGAGAGAGAGAAGAGAGGGTCTTTATTTGCATTAAAATGTATATAATTTTTTTTATTTTACTTATATATATATATCGCTCGTCAATTCTTACTAAAATATTACATTTGTTAAACGTTTAACGTGATTTGACGTTCTATGCAATTTATTTCGCGATAGTGAACTGGATAGCAGGTCCATAAAGGGGCTATGTGGTATCTAAAATGAGACTTGCACGGAATATAGCATGCCGTTACCACGCAATTCGCAGCAATGCAGTTGCGCAAGATACTTTTGCGGTAAAGATACTTAATCCGGCTGTCTACCCTCTCACTTCGTCAACAATACGGAAAAAGTGCAGCGTGAGGGTGCATTGACCTGGCCTCGAGGGAAATTATCAGGGTTCGCACGTAACAAACCCTTGAGAAAATCATATAGCGTAATTATGTAAAGACTCGAATAAAACTAAATTGAGCCTTTTGAAGAACTGAATGGGTGTAAACTTATTTTAGAGCAATGATATTTTCAATGTTCTTTTGTTATATAATATAATTTAATCTACAATTTAAAAAAAAATGTTATCATGAAAATAAATGAATAAAATTAATAAAATGTTATTTACTGTTTTTATTGCTTAATTCAGTGCAAATGCATGAATTTTACGACGTGCTCTTATAATACATAGATTTAAATGGAAAGAATATGATTCAGTCACGCTGACTTTTTTACATTCATAAAGAAAACAGCGACATATCCATTCGAGCAGTTCTCAGTCGCGTATGAAATTTATTCATCGCGACTGGTAAGAAATCAAAAACGTGTAATCAGATCAGCTAGAGTCAGTCAAGTAGGTAACTTCCGTATCGAGCAAACCACTCTTCTTCGATGGATCGGCCGAAGTAGTAGGTGGCAGTAGAGTTCAGACCATAGAAACGTGAGAGACTTGCCAGACCACTCTGGTTTACAATACAGCCGATAGAGTCTGCTAGTATCGTATCACTGGGCGACATCTACTGTTTATCAAGTCGTACTACTGTCATATGACAGCGCAACAAGTGTCACGTGGAACCCGTGCACGTGCGAAATCGCGGCATGTGAAATCGCACCACGTGGTTTCCCAACGCTCGCATGAACGCAACATTTTGACACGACATAATAATTTTTATGTTGTAAGAATAATTTTGCGAGTCTTATTTAAACAAATAATAGAGTGTCAACATTATTTGTATCATTAAATTTTAAAATTGGTTCTTAATTACAACAAATTAATTTAATAACTTTAAAACTGTGGTGAAAAATTCTAGATTGTTTATTTTAACAGATATCTTTAGGGCACAAATTTTGATTTATAAGTAAATCAAATCTGTTATCCTTGTTTCATGGCATTTATATAGATTGTCAATATTAATATATAACGAGAGTTATATATTATAGTATAGCATAGATATGTTAGTATAAATAATAATTGAGAATATTAACTTACTTACAAGATAGTGATTTGATTAAAATAGTTATTTGGCTCCGAATCAGTTTTTGACTTACCTGAAACAAAAAGAAAATTACATAAGATAAGTATATTGTTTTATTACATGATGTCTTATCATTTTATCGAGATATTTCAACATAACTAATATTGCAAAAAATATTTCTATTATTATTTCTGATATAAAGGTTATTGATTTTTTAAGTATTCCTTGCATTTTTACATATTTAGAGATTCATGCTAATCAATAATTATTTTCTAACTATAATTTAATGCTCGGATATTGAGTGAACTTTGTCAAATCAACCATGATTTTTCTTTTTATCAGAGTACCGTAATCACTGTTTTCTCAATAGCAAATGTCAAGTGAAATAATCTTGTTAAAACTATTTAAAAGTTATATCTAATATTTTATACAGAACATTCTATCATACAAATATGTTTTCTCTTTAAATATGTATCTCGAGAAAAAAATGGATAAGATTATATTTGGCCATATATAATTTTATACAAAATTTATCGCGATACTATATGCGCATATGATCTTATATAATTACATAAGTCTATTTTCTCTGATATTATTATTCGGATTTTTCTATATTGTAAATCAAATCTCTTTCAGTGGGTGGGATAAGCATTATGCGGACATGATACGTGGTGAGAAAGAATGTGACACGCGGACCACTATGTTTAGAATTTTTATAAATAGGTATATAAGGAATGCCGGAAGCGAGCTGCGAGAGGTCGAAGCTTAGAGTTCGAGGGCGCATCATCGCCATCTCCTCGACCCTCACTCCGGCCAAGTTCGATCTTCCTCTCTACTAACCGCCCCTAAAGTCCCGGCACGATTTCCAACCCTGGAGACCTTCACCCCATTTAGCCTTCACCGAGCTCGCTGGATTCCAGGCTTTCGAATAGCTATATATCAACAAGAGGACCGGGCTCTTTGTCCGCGAAACTTTGCTGTTCCGACCGAAATATCGCGCGATACGTGAAGCCGAAGACAAAGAAAGGTATCGACTGTAACCCCTCGATTCAACCGAGGGGACGAAGTGAGAGGGTGCGTTTACTTTGCATTCCGCTCGACAAACGCAGATTTCGTTTCCTTTGACGCGGGAGCAGTCTTTGTTCTATTTTTCCGATTTTTAATATATTTTTGATCGGATTTCTTAAAATCTTACTACGAACAGAATTATTTTTATTTTTTTTTAATATAATATATTAATTGCACTTATGAAAATTAAATTACATTTAAAAGTTATTAGAAGAAAAAAGAGATAAATATTTTTCTTTTATTACATGTTATGAATACTGTATAGAAAAATACATACTTGAAATCACATATGTAATACTCTAAAGTCTAAAGAATTTACTCATAAGCTATATTTCTTTTTGAAATAGTTTGATTGATTATGATGGGCCGTTATCCCATTATCGTTGACCTTCAATGAAACGAATGTGGATCTATTTGAATCTTTTTCAATTATCATTTAATTTAGCATAAATTAATAATCTTGTATCATCACTAGGAGGCAGTCGGATCCTTTTGAATGCTGCGCATTTCTGATGGTTATTGCGAATTGCTCCCGTGTGTCGCGTGACGGTATCAATAAATCCATGGGACAAGAATCGATTCAATATTCTCTGCCACGATATTTTATCTCCGTCACTTCCTATCTACTCCCCGTGACAGTAACCCAAATCCCACGAGTACGTCCAAAGTGATCGTCGCGCGCACATTTTGGGGTCAGTAGACGAAGAGGAACCGAGAGGCAGCACGTGCCATCGACTATACCGTTGTCAGGGTAACGACGACCTTGTCCCGCGCAATCAGCCCCAGAATCCTGATGGCTTCTCTTCCGGTATTTTTACCAATCAGCGAAGATCCGTCATATGGCGATAATGCTTGCCTATAATAATGTCATTATAATAAACTCAGATAAACTCATTTCTCTCTGATTGTAGTATAGTTCAACAAATCAGTCATCATTGTACTGACTTCATTTGCTTTCTTATTTATTGAAAAAATTTGTTACTCTTGAATAGCTTTCAAAGAAATATCATGTGAACGCACGAATAAAGCTTTAGAATGTTTTTAAATATTAATTATATAAATTATATATAATATTATGTAAATAATAATTGTAAAATGAGTATACAATAAAAAATTAATTATCGCAATGCTCAAAACTCTACAATGAAATCTGTCTCTAAAAATATGCCACAAAAATTGTAATAAATAATTTTGTCATTCAATTTTCTCTAAATAAATTACGGTTAAGATTAAAATGCCTATATACTATATACTATATACTGTATATATATATATATGTAATGTTTACATATACGCACACATACACATAAAGTTTGTGCAATGCATGAGTAGTACAGTGTGTGAGAAGAGAGAGAGAGAGAGAGAGAGAGGTGGTAAAATTCAAAACGAATAACGTCGCACGTGTCTCCAAGTGGAAGGAACAAAGCATTACGATAGAATTAGGAACCGTCTTTGTTCCGAGACGCTTTAGGGATAGCGACGAGAGTCAACCGACCCTTGCTTCGCTTCAGGGTCGCGAGGGATTCTAACTTAAGGGAGAAAGATTGCGTCACCTCGTCTGGAGAAGTAGAGAACTTCGGAAATTGGGACGAATAATTTTCTAAATTTAACGTGAATTTGTTTGTACGCGTCAGAAAGTTGCGTGTCAAACTGTTTAGCCCCTATTAATGCCGGTCTTTCATTAAGGTAACGTCTTGTAAGGCACGTTGACATCGCACAATGTTTGTAAACATAAATCACGATATAGTTTCTAGCGTGACAATTTTTTTCATTAATGCAGGAAGAAAGAAATAGATGCGTGCTATGCGTTACTTTAAGATAACATTAAAATAGAAAGGGTTAATTAAAGAGTCTCTCGCGACGGACTTGATGAGACTGTTTTGGCCAAAGGTAACAAACACCCGCGTCTTTGTTTGGCGTCAGCTACTTGGTTTTGCCGGTGCAGCCGTGCAATGTCAATATGAGGGTGCATCGTAAACCATCCTATTAAAGCACGCATCACGCAAGGGCGAGTGTTGCAAGGGCCGAAGGTAGTTTTACGGTGTATTCGTGTAGTCATAGCAACGTGTACCGTCTACCGTCCAATCAATAAAGTGCAACATTCAGGCTCTGCAATAGGATTTAACTGATTGACGTACGTAATGACTAGCGTCATTATTTTCTGTCAAACTTGTCTTATCCAATATCTTGACGTGAAGGTCACATAGACAAAGCGTGAAAATTACATGGCACCAGACATAATCTTATCTAGAGAATGTATATAACTATAGCCTCTTACAATTAGTCTAAAAGTATATAAATCTAGATAGTGTGATGTCTAGATAGTAGAATGTAGATAGATCTAACTATGACTGTGTCGTATATTTTAAAAATTCGCAGTAATTACAATAATTTTTTTTAATTCAATAAATCTTTAAGAAATAAAAATAAGAAATTAATTAAAGTCTCATATAGATAAGAAGATTTAAGATCCTCACGTCAATAGCGATTATTCTTAATCAAATCTTAATAAATCTTTAATATAAACTTCCGAGTAGGAAAAATGAACAGAATAGACAAGTCTTGGTGCGAGAGCCATGTCGCTTTCTTTCAGAATGATTGCAATCGTGATAGCTCTCGATCAGCCGAGACAGAGGGTGGAAAGTAGAAACGCAGCTCTCGGGTGGGCGTTGCAAGGGTAGTTTAGCGGCGGTCGCTATGGAAACCCCGAAGAGCCGACGTTCGCTGCACCCTCGTCGTGGACCTTGAATGAGAATCGAAGGGCATGCCATAGACGAGGGTACAGCGAATTCGCGAATGTCTATCTTTTTTTTTTTTTTTAATTCACCATTTATGACAAGAATCTTGAAACCGAAAAAAATGGGCATTTTTCTTGTTCTTTTTATATTGCTAAGAATCTTTCGAGATTTATAAAAGTATGTTTTTCAAAAATTTTGTTTTTTTTGTCCTATCGGAAGAAGAAAAGTTTTTAATTTTTTTCATTATTTGGATTAAAAATTACTTCAAGCAGTGAGCGCTATTCCTATTATTACAGATTTTAATTATGCAGGATGGAAGCTATAAAAAGATGCAAATTACTTTTATCCTGGATTTCTAGGAAAATATTCTTACTATTAAAGACTATACTTTTCGCGAATTTGAACGTGAATCGTCAATTTGAAGGCGAATTCAGAACAGCTACTAGGGTCACAAACGTGTTCTCATTTTTTTTTATTACATCGTGCAAATACCGTAGCCCACTATTTCGCGGTACCGAGGAATCCACGGAGGTCTTTTGCCTTCTTGGAGGGATCGACGTCCCGGTCACCGACATCGAGTGCAGTAACCAAGGAGTAGGTTATCCGCGGACCTTCACCGCACGACAAGAGGTCGAAGACCCTACGGTACCTTCGTCGAATGATTGATTTATTTTAACCCTTTCGAGTTTCCTCATCGCTATTGCGGTATTAAAGATTTTTTTTATAATAATGAGAGAGAGAGAGAGAGAGATACATTGATTAATTATTAGAAATAAATTAATATAAATAATAAATATCTTTATTCTGTGTCAAATATAGTTGAAGAGACGCAAAATATATGCAATAAAAGTTGCAATAAAAAGTTGGACATAAAACATTTCTTTTATGAAAATGATAAAATATATTTTTAAAATTAGTTTTCCATTAAATTTTGTAGAATGTGAAATTATTGTGATATTACCGGGCATAAATTATAAATCATAGGCAGACATTGTTATTCGAAAAAAATCTGTAATTCATCGTACGTTGGCGGAATTTTGCGAAACTGCATGCGAAAGTAGAAAGCAAGCAAAAGGGCGTCTTGTGCGTCCCTAGATGGGGTCTCTGTCCTTAACAGCGTAGGTCGAGGACCTTCAACGACTCGTGTAGCCTTCTATCGCTCACCTCCTCCTCCTTCCCCTTTCTCTGTTATCTCTCTCCCCCTTTCTCGCTTATGCTTTTTACAACTGCCTGCCCGATCAACTGTTACCAGACTAGATGCCGACGCGAGCAATCGACGATGATTGCAAGCTCGATTTCTCAATTATAAAATGTGATAAATTATGAAAATTCCGAGAGATGCATCGCACCAATTTTAATCGTTTTCACGATTTGAGCAAATTTAATCCAGATTATATACTGTGGATACTAAAAGTATTTATACACACATATATATGTCAATCAGAGATCGATACGAGCTTCTCATAAAATTGAATGAACCAAAAATAGTCCATGATAAGAATGGCGTTGAAAAGGGGCGAAAGAAATGCAACGTTCAATACATAAATGCGGCGATTGCCGATTAAGCGTCATCAAAAAAAAATCGTCATCGCATTATATCGCTACAAAGAGTCTTAGCAATTCAAATGGTGACTACCGACCGATGCAAATTGCGACGTGCACTCGGGGCTCTATATGTATTAATGGGTCAGTGGCATCGCGCGAACCTTGCTCGAGCGTTGCACTTTTGCAGCGCTTCACCTCCCCCGCTCTTCTTGTCTCCCTGCTCTCGGTGTTTCTTCTATCGTCGCTCATTCTCTCAGTCTTTTTCTCTATGTTTCTCTTTTTCTCTTTCTCGCGTATCAAGGACTTGCCACTTGCTTAAACCGAAAGCTGACACTGTCGAGATATATATTTCTTTTAATTCTTTTTAATATTTTTGTTTTTTAATCTCTCTCTCTCTCTCTCTCTCTATTAAACAGAATAACTAAATCTGCACGGTCTTTGAAGATACAAAAGTAGTGAAACATTCGAAACTTGTGCGATAGCAGCTATAAATACTGTGTGATTTTTACATTAGAATTACATAAAGATTACATTTTTAACAACTAATGCTACACGCCCATAAATTAAGCTGCTCGTAAATCAAGCCTGAAGGGGGTCCAATGATTCGAAGCGTAAATAGCATTATTGGTTTACAGGCCGTCTGACTCATGTCGAGAAGGAAGGTACTGACCGCGGATTAGGAAAATGTCCTCGCTAATTTACAAATTTAGCGTGAAAAAAATTTGTCTTCGTTGCTGCATACATTCACGAATCATTACAATGAGCCTGAATGGAAACTCGAAACGTCGAAAATAAATGTCTATGAATGTAACTTTTGTTTCTTTAATATAAATTTATTGTAAATTGTATGTCGAGCACATTTTTTTTATGCTTCTTAAAGATTGAAAATATCGAGTTAAACTTTGAGTAGCAGGTTGATTTAGTTATTAGAAGTCGACATAAAATCCCTTTGAGCGTCGAATATATCGAGTTTCTTGCGATGAATGAAGATGGGAATAGAGATATGTGAAATCAGGACGGCTCCATGACGGTTACGAAGTCCGTATTGTGTTTCAAAAATAGACCTTTAACCCCTTTCGTATTTCCTCTATTTTTCGAAAAAAAGATAAAATGGGAAAATCTATAAAGGGGTATTTCGTTGGTTTTATCCGGGGCGGAAGCGCGAGTATTTCGATATAAAGCCCAGCTGCCGCTAAAGATCCATCTCAGGTAAATCTTTGTACCCTTTCGAATGCTGTATTTCGTAAATTCGGAAAACCCTTCTCATGTACTCGTATGTACGATCTCACCATACGTCGATCATCGCACAAACGCATTTTGTATTTTGAATTGAATCCTTTAATAGAATTTCGTTCAATGTACGAGAGGCCTGCTATAGATTTCCACGTTCGATAAGTAATAAATAAAATATAATGGTTTTTTTTTTAATCACATTAGCAAAAAAATACAGCATCTTCTAAATGATTAACAATTGAGAAAAGTTACAGCGAACTGTAAGGACTTTCACATTACGAAAAGATGTAGTGTTCAAATTCGTCATAGATGACATACCGGAAAGAATTTTAATTCTTCGTTTAGAAATACTTTAACAGTTGTTACAGATGGACCAAAGTTCACACTACACTCTGTGGATACCTCATTTGCAATTGCATCTCATAAATCAAGTGTTTGGAATTTTGTACGCAACATAAACATTTTAAATTCTAAAGTTGGCCCGAACCCTTTTAGTGTCAAAGTTGTAGAGTGGTTGTAAATTTCCTTCCTCTTCGACCTCCATATATATTAGTTTGCGAAACTTATTGCGCCGTGATTTACTGGTGAATCGAAAGAATGTTAAAATTCCGGAATTTAGATAAATAGGTCATTCGAAAACAAGAAAAAGCATAAGTTTAATTCAAGAACAGACCGGAATAAAAAAGCTGACAATGAGAAATACCTACAAATATATTCAATCTTTTGTAAAGGTCATAAACGTCGTCGGCTGACTAATCACTTTTTTCACCTCTTCCATTTGTGTTAAGTAGGTGATAAATCTGGTTCCTTCTTTTTTGTCGCTACCATCGTGTTTGCTATCCACGAATTATTAATCCGCTTCTAATCGCGTTATCGTGGGATAAGGTTGCTCCTTCATCTAGAAGAGGCAATTTTTTTGCGCAGGAAGAAGGTTCCGGCGGCCTACCAAAGTAAAGAAGGGTAACTGAGGGATGATTCGCCTCCTTCTTTAAGACAGTGGGGGTGGTTATGCGAGCATAGCCAAGGTCGGGACCGGTAAACACAACCGTTTCCTTGGTTACTATCCTTTGAGATCGTGTAACCTTGGTGGATCTGATAAGATCTCGGAATCTTTCCTTGAGGCAGCAAACGCGAATTATACTCAAACAAGGAAGTTTCGAATCAACTATACTTAAAAACTTTTTATTATCAAGTGTCGTTAAGTAGAATCTGAATATGAAAAAAAGTATACATTTTGACAAAAGAAAAATCCGTTATTTATCAGTTACCTCACGACCGATTTGCTATTTATCATAATTGGTATTACGTGTTTTTTTTTATATACGTTCTTTCCTGTCATCGCTTTTCTTCTTTCCTATTTTTTATATTGATCACATTTTATCAATTCTCAAAGTCATCATATTGATACGACGTGCCTTATTTTTTCTGAGATTTAATAAAATCGAACGTGATGGAGAAAGAAAATTGTCATCTTCAGACGTCAGATTCCGCTTTTAATCCAAAATAATAACTAAGAGAGAAAATTACGTAACATATACATAGTCACTGAAAACATACACATACATTTGATTGTAAATATTCATAATTTTACGTTATTTTATCAATTAATAAATTGTGTAAATAATATTATTATACATTTCTCTTTCTCTCTCTCTCTCTCTCTCTTCTTAATTCAAGACATTGCTCGATATGTGAGCACTTCTCGATCACCCTGTACACAGATAAAGCGAAGTGAGAATGTAAGAAGAACCGGGTTCGTTTACCCGTAGTTATCGCAACAGGACTCTTTCGGACATAATCGCGTTCTTGTCTCGTGCAATTCTTTTTGCACGGCTCGACATGCAACGTTCAGCTTGACAGCAAAAGCAAAGGCGATCGTAGCTAATATCATCCTCCGAATAATTTTAATCCAGTTTAACCCAGATTTTTATATTTACAATATTGCCTTTGCAACATTAACAATTATTTATGCAAGAATTTTTAATAATACTATATATCATCTCAAATATATTTTCGAAAAATTTAGCATTTTTCACAAATCAAAACAGAGAGACTGAGAGACAAAAATGTGAGCGTGTTTGCTAATTTAAAGTACGGCTGAGGAAGCAAAGTTTTCATCAGTATATAATCCCCTTTACTTGCAGAATATTTTGCTGAAATCCGAGCGCTTTATTCGAACGGACGGAAAGTTCGGAAACAAGAGCCGAAAACAAAGATACTCGGGCTGTTCGAAAGCGGAGCCCTTCAGCCGGCAGACAGGCCACGCTCCCTTCGAAAGGGTTCGGCGATGATCGGGATGCAAGGAAGGAAGGAAGGAAGGAAGGAAGAAAGAAAGAGAGAGAGAGAGCGAGCGCGAGAAGGAAGAGCGGCAGGGAGGAGAGGAGGCGAGGAGGAACGAGGGAGGGAGAAAGAGGGCACAGACGGGGAAGCGGACGAAGAGAGGAGGAAATAGTCGTCGAGAGACAGGGAGAAGAGAGAGAAGTCGGGTCCGTGACCGAGCAGGATCAATGCACGACGCGGACCTTGAGAGTCCCTCCACCCTTCGCCCACTCTTCCTCCTCCTCCCCCTCCTGTCACTAACTCTCACCCAGCGAGATCCCGCCACTTCTCTCCCCGCGCTTGCTGTTTGCAGCCCTTGCACAGGCAGCGCGACGATGACGATGACGACGACGACGACGACGACGACGACGACGACGATGACGATGACGACGAGAGCGAGACTGGCCTGGAGGACGGGCGGAAGAAAGGGAAAGACGGGCCCCTAAGAGAGGAGAGACGTGTAGATTGCATCGTGCACAGCACCGCTCTGTCAGCCACACCGACAACGTTGACCGCACTAGCACATTGCCGTTGGTCGCTGATATGCAGGCCGATGCACCGCTGTGGCCCCATACACGGCGGCCAATGCTCTTTGAGATCTGCCGAGGCTCTAAAAATTGCATTATTAACCCTTAACTGGTATGGTATGGACCTCTTGTATGATCTCATGCTCAATTAGTTACTAAAATCGCTGCTGTTGCAGAGATCGGCTTCTTTCCTATCTCATTTCTTGTCTCTGCAAGAATGTTTCTTCTCTATTTACTTTTCTAATAATCAATTAGTGAAATTGCTCAACTGATGATTCTAGTATAATTTGTATGTTATATAGAGAAATAAAGATATAATATGCGTATATAAAATAGATGACCAATATAGTTGGCAAAGTATTATTTCGTCAGGATACACACATAATCCTATTTTTCAAAATACATACTTCCTGCGCAAACGTAGGAAGTTACATCAGGGACAGCTGCATTTTGTGGGGTCAGGTCAACCCTTTTCAATATTATTGACCAATTCTACGTATTCCATGCGATCCCTTACAGAGGATATTTACGTAAATTTTCGCCAGAATGACGGAATATCTTTCCTGCATGAATTCGGCAGCTGGACCGACATTCGACGCAAGCCTTAGATCGAATCTGCATTGAGATTTACATCTGTTCGAACCCTTTTCTGATTGTAAGTCAGGTAAAAGTTTGACAAATTCTGAACTGACAATCGTTTCGCAAATAACTGCCAATGATTGAAAGACATCAGCTGCCCCCGAAACGATGATAGACTGGATTTATATTTTTTACATACCAGATGTGTGGGCATCTACTAAATTTAAATCTAATTATATAAAATCTAAAAGAATTAATAAAATTATTAATTCATTAATTTTTATGAGATGTTGCCAAACATATACGTATATACATTATTATAAATTGAGAATTATTTAAGAAAAACAGGGTTTTTATTTATTGTTAATAAATATATTATTGATCGAGTATTTTTTTCTTATAAGAGGCGAATTATGTCCTTCTTGTTAAGTAACAACATATATCATTGAGATATGGCAGGATCATTGTACTAAATCAATTACACGGAATATCAATAAGAGAATCTTACGCGTATACGTAAATTTATGATGCAAAAAAATGAATGTATGGCAATAAATAAATAAACCGATAAAAAAATGCATAGCAAACCAACAAAGAAATTTCTTTTTTTATTTACTCTGTTTTTTTTTTCATTTCATTATGGAACCTCTTTGGGAAATGCAGGAGAGAATAGAGAAGTTACGGAGAAATGCAGTTATATTTTTTGTACGATCCGATACGCATCTTTTTCTCCTTTCCATTATGTTATGTAATTCTAAAACTTCTTAAAAAAATGTAGAAAAATTGTAGAAAACATCTCAATAGAAAAAATAAAAAGTATTAATTTACATAAATAATATAAAAGAAATATAATTAAGTAATTTAATCTTTAGAATTTCAGTAGCAATTTCCAAGTAGCACTCTACATTTATAAAGAAAGAAAGGAAAAAGGTAAGAAAATACTAAACTACTTTACGAATTAGCCATCAGTTTTCTAGATCCGTAGCCGTTAATACAATGTCAAATATTCCCTCGTTCCCACGCCACTCATGTTTACACTGCGAGAATTTGACACCATTCAGAAATGCCAGAAAGCGTGAGACTTGTACGAGAAAAGCACGATTTTTATCTCAAAGTTGGATGACTTTAAAAATAAAATTAAAGCGTATAAGAGGTCAATTCATCTTTCAACAATACGATCTGAGCTATATGATTGATCTTTCATTTCTCGATAGGCGCGACAAACATATAATCCTTTCGGTACTTCACGAGAATGCGGGTATTCAACAAAATTTCTCCGTAACCCCTCCGGTGCTTTCCGTTGGTACGGCTCACAAATAAATTTATGCAACTCATGCACAAGACACCAGCCCGACTGTAGGGATGCGTTTACGGATGCATCTGCCGGGGTCGGTAAGACGAGAACGCGACACGCGCGCTGTAACGCGAAACCCTTTTTACAAGAGCGATTTTACGTAACAGATGTAACGACGTAACCACGTGGCTGAGCTTCTACTTTCATTTGAAAGCACCGGAAGAGAATAAAGACTCATCGCAAAATGTTTGATAACATGGAAACATTCGAGTTACATTATGGTCTACTATTATATTTACAAAAAAAATAAGTTTTTGGTTTAGAATAATACAAATATATATAAATATAAACAATAATGCATTAAATAATAATTATGTAATGTAAAGTTTTCAAAAACTAAATTAATATGTCAATTAAAAAATAATTTCAATTCTTAATGAATTAAATTCTTTTAGAAAATGTACATTATATGTATGTATTAAAGATTTTTGTAAAAATCTTTATTACGTAGTTTGCATTGACTAATATTTTCTTGATAGCAAAAACTAAATCTACATTCTTGCGAAATAGACTTTTTCCTTCTTTGAAAATCTTGAAGTGTCGTCATCCGTAGATGCATTTCAGAGACTAGACAGATCAATTGTCATTCTTTGGAAGCCTCACATCGATCGAATATCGATCATTGCAATGTAAAGAATTTCCACTAGAAAATATTTACTGACGTAAACATTCCCTTCTTATTTTTGCAAAAATAAGAGCACTTTCAGGCGAGCAAAAATTCGCAAAAAAATTGATGTGTAGCTACGTAAACGACGTAACCACGTGGCTGATCTTCCACTTTCATTTGAAAGCACCGGAAAAGAATAAAGACTCATCGCAAAATGTTTGATAACATGGAAACATTCGAGTTACATATGGTCTACTATTATATTTACAAAAAAAATAAGTTTTTGGTTTAGAATAATACAAATATATGTAAATATAAACAATAATGCATTAAATAATAATTATGTAATGTAAAGTTTTCAAAAACTAAATTAATATGTCAATTAAAAAATAATTTCAATTCTTAATGAATTAAATTCTTTTAGAAAATGTACATTATATGTATGTATTAAAGATTTTTGTAAAAATCTTTATTACGTAGTTTGCATTGACTAATATTTTCTTGATAGCAAAAACTAAATCTACATTCTTGCGAAATAGACTTTTTCCTTCTTTGAAAATCTTGAAGTGTCGTCATCCGTAGATGCATTTCAGAGACTAGACAGATCAATTGTTATTTTTTGGAAGTCTCACATCGATCGAATATCAATCATTGCAATGTAAAGAATTTCCACTAGAAAATATTTACTGACGTAAACATTCCCTTCTTATTTTTGCAAAAATAAGAGCACTTTCAGGCGAGCAAAAATTCGCAAAAAAATTGATGCATGATGCATAATCTTGCTACGTCTTTATTACATAATTAAAAAGATATAAGTATATTATTAATTTAAAAAATATCATATATTCTACAATTCTGCAGCTACTTTTCTTACAGTTACCCGACGCGCACGCTAGGGGTTCCTAGTTACTTCGCGTATTTACGAGACGAGTTAACGCGAAAAGCAGCAGCGCACGTCGAGTGCATTGCACCCCCGTCCATCCCGACGGGGGTTGGATCGATCGCGGGCGTTGGCGCCGAGGTCACCGGCTCGCCTTGCTCGGAGTAATGACCCTCACCCAGTGCAGTGCAATGGCATCGGCGAACAGCACCTTTCCTGGGAAATCGCGGGGGTGGTTGTCGTAGACGTGGGTGCCTCTATGTCGTCGACGCTACGCGATCGCCTCGTCTCGAATGCGGCGACGCGGCGAGGAAGGGATAAAAACGCGGTTATCGCGCGGCACCGTCGGCGCTGCGGGGTGGTGCTTCCACCCTCTCCACTCCCTACACCGTCACTGATGTTGATGAACCCCCAGCGCAGGATCGCTGGGACCTTAAACTTGGAGGAGGAGAGGGAGGTCGATCA
Organism: Anoplolepis gracilipes; assembly: GCF_047496725.1. Classification (NCBI taxonomy): domain Eukaryota; kingdom Metazoa; phylum Arthropoda; class Insecta; order Hymenoptera; family Formicidae; genus Anoplolepis; species Anoplolepis gracilipes. Next base: position 12,161,483 of record NC_132976.1, on the reverse strand, counting down.
TCGAACTCAACCTTCGCAGTGACCGCGATCGCGACACGTTTTTGCTTACCTTCTTGCGCGAGAATTTTCGGATGACACTTACTTTCCGCTGGTTTAGAAGCTTGAAGATTTTAATTACAAGTTGTATATTTGTTAGTCACTAAAAATATTGTAATTAAATGTTTCTCAGATTTTGCAATTAAATAAGTAATTGTTATATCGAGAAGGGAGAGAGTCTGTGAGTGTTTAAAAAAAAAAATCTGTATTAAAATTGAAATATAATGATTGTACATTTTGTTTATTGGCATCTTGAGATCAATAATCGTACAACAAAGAATTCAGACTCGAAATAGATCGAACAAGTTCCGTGCCTTTTGATTCTTCCCCCATGCAATGGGTAAGAAAACGCGAAAGCAATTATCCGCGGTAATTACTAAAGCGACAGCATGTACATTCACCCCTCCAGAGTCTCACCGGAAGTTTGTCGCCGCGACAGAAAGTCTCCACTACCTGGGAGTTGCGCCCCACGTGAACACCTCACTCACTTTTCGCGGAAATATGCCCTGGCATAATGCGAATCGAAAAGGAAGGGGGCAATGTTGACGTATCACATGCGGTATCACATGCAACCGCAAGGGAGAATGACTGGGTCATTCCACCCTGTTTTCTACTATCTACTGACTGAGGGACATTGTGAACCTTTCGAATCGCCACTATCGCCAATGTCCTGCCACTTTCGATCCACTTTTACAGAGGAAATGCTAACATAATAGCACGGCCGTTACAGCGTCGAGAAGGAATACAATTGAAGAATAACTCGCATAATATCAGATCACCATAAAAATAATATGCTGTTCTTGTTCAAAAATATATATTATTTTTATCCTGTTTCTATTAAACTAACAGAATAAAATTATTCCAATGAAATGAAATTATTAAGTTTTGTAGGACTTTGAATATATTATTTTATCTTGTATATGACTAAATTTTGAGTCAGAAAGATAAACTTGAGATTTCTCTGGAATTTAAAACGATATAATATATTTGAGTTTGTGATGTAATGCTTTTAAAAATAATTTATTGGATAAAATATATATTAAAAAATTAAATAAAAATGAATTTTTTTTAGCTGACTTTGATTGATAGTAAAACTTTACAAGAATTTAAAATAAATTTAAATTTTTTTATTCCAATTATCATTATCATTCCTGAAATATACATATATGTTGAAGTTGAATATTACAAACGACAAATCACAAAAATCGAATCAAACGAAATTTTACATGATAATAAAATTCTATATTAGAAGATTCATTACATTCTTAGAATAGCATTATAATCGCATAATTTATACATATAAACTTTTTATTCAAAACTAAAGACAGTAAAGTAAACAGCTGTCAATTGCCTGGTTTCATTATACAACGATAAGATATTGCGATAAAAAGTGAAAATATTATCACTTTATAATCGTAATTAAACGAAAAGTGCAATCACTCAAATCTACTTAAACTTTCAAATTGTTATCAGGCCACAACAGGAAAATCTGATTTTAACCAAGATATCTGTAAACACGATATTTGATAAATTTTGATGGAAAAGCTGTCAGAGGTGGGAACAAATGTGTTTTATGCTAAAAAAAATGTACAATATTTTTTATTAAATAAATAAATTTGTGATTCACACAAAATTCTATAGATTTCAATATCATATAACTATTTGATTATAAACTCTATGCAAGGAGCAGCGTATTTATCAAAGAATAGATTTATAAAGCTGCATCATATTTGTTTTATTAAGCTATTCCTAAACGGAAAACCATAATCGATGCATCGCATTGAATTGCATCGCATTTTTTTTACAAAACACATTCGACTGGAAGAAAGTTTACCGACTTATCAAGGAAAACCATAGGAGGAAATCTTATCTTGCAGAGACCTAGGTCTCATAATCATAAAATAGACCCAAACTGTATTTGCCCTTCTTATCATAGCGCATACCACACGCGGGCACTTGATGCACACATGTTGCGCGCGCGTGAGACACGTACACACATACGCACAGACAGACCTTGGCTGAAGGGTGTCTGCGTCCATGGTACACGTTGCGGGATGCGACGAGATGCACACCCTTTATATTATCCCTAGCACTTTGTTATCATAACACATTAGCGAATAATAATTTTATTATTATATAATGATGTATTATTGCAGATAATTAACTATGTTTTATTATAGTAAAACTTGTTGTTTCACTTAAAATAGTATTACTATAATCAAATAAAAAAGTTGTGTTTTTTTAATTAAAAAAAAAAATAATAAATAAAAGAAAGAAGTACATAGTTGATTAAATGATATTTAATTTTAATAAAATTCTAGAACACTATGTATTTTTCAGAAAGGATATCGTTTTCTTTTTAGAGAAAATTCTTTTGCTCTCATTACAGCTCTATTGAAATGTCTGATGACACACCAAATCGTCACGTCATTGAGCCTTGGCCTCTAGTTAGGAGATAATACAGAACGTCGATAAGATGCAGACTATTTTAAAACATAATGACTTGACCCACTCGGGATCAACAACGGATGATCGTTGGTACTCTCTCGTCTACCTGAATAAGTCCTCTCCTAATCGTGCCTGCTCTACAATATTATCATCTGAGTAATGTTTCTAACACTCGAAGGTTTTATAGTAAAAATTTTGACTATGATTTAGATCGCACATAAATTATGCAGGTCTGTAGCTCTTTTACTTTTCATGATAATCCAAATATACGTGAAAATATGCTACGAATATATACGTAAAAATTTTAATCGCGAGATGACATTTTTCGGCAAAGTATCTTTTTGTCCCCAACATACTTAGCATAAATTTTTTATTGTCACTGCGATAACGCGTAACTCGTTTAAGACCTTTCAATGTATTTTTACAATTGCGTGACATCGCTGCCGTTTATCTGTCATCATCCATCGATTCATCGACGAGGAGAAATAATGAAGACTATATATTACGAATCGACAGGTTTGCTCACGCACGACATGTTACGCATTAATTAGCTAGGGCCGTGAAATTGAAAGCATGGATGTATTTCTTCAAGCTTGCTAACTTGAATTTTCATCGGCCGTGATTTCTCTTAATAGAAAATTGTTTAATTTTTTTTTCTTTTTTAAAGAAATTGCCTTATATATCCTTAGTACTTAGACCTTCAATTTGTCGACCGTTCTAGCGCATGTAGCTTGTATAATTTCCACGCGGTTGGTTCCGATTACGTCTCTGCGTCTCTATAAGATAAGACTGTCGCTTCACAATGCGTGTCGGGCTTTCGAAATACTTTTCGATATTTCTCACGGTCAAGGTCGCGCTCTGCGTCACCGACAAATTTATATTTAGAAAGACGGTTTAAAGAGCTGATTCTGTTTTTTTTTTTTTTTTTTTTTTTTTTTCTTTTGCATATTAACATAGGTTGTAGACGTCGCGGCCGCTCGGTGTCCTCGAACTTTACCAAATTCCAATTCCCGTAGATGCGTATCGATTTCTTTTTCGCGAACAAAGTCATCCGCTGACAGTGAGACGCGGAACATAAAGCAAAAAAAAAATATGTGCGCGTTTATAATCCTTTCACTACAGACAGCCTTGATCATTTGCCACCTCACTTACGAGGACAGACCGTCCGTGTTCCGGGATTAAATTATCATACAGGAAATTTATTGTCTGCTTGTTTCGCAACGTATAAATATTTTTCGATCGTCCCAATTTGACATAATCTCCTTTTCGTCAACGTCATTTCTTTTCTCTTCGACTTCTTCCTCGCTTCGCTCGCTCTATGTCCGAAAGCGAAGAACAGACGACAGTGCTTAGCGGGACTTATCGTTAATGAACCTTACCAACGTAAACATACGGTCATATAATCTGGAATATAAAACAGTTCTGCGAAACTCTCTCTCTCTCTCTCTCTCTCTCTCTCTCTCTGACGAGAGAGCGGCGATTCGCGCCAAAGAATTCTCCGTCCACATCCGACCAGTCGACGCCTCGAAATTTATGGCCATCGCTGCACCGCGGTATGCAAATTTCGTCCGGATCTCCCAGAAGTTGGTCGTTTTTTAAACCGCTTTTTATGGACCGATGATCTCGCTACTTGCGCCACGAAACAGTACATAAGCCGCGCTTGCGTAAGCCGTTGCTCGTAAACCGAGTGTGGATGTACTCGCGAAATGTGTATCAATATGAGCCCCGACGAAACGGTGAAAATCACTACGTACGATCTTACGAGAATGCATATTTTATTACTCATACCAAATATTTAATAATTATCGATCTTTTTTCTCATTTTAAAATACTTTTTTTTTTTTTTTTTTTTTTGTAAATCTCTTAAAATCAAAAAACAAAGATATTTCTTCTTTTCAAAAGCACACAATAATTAAATACGTATCACAATGTTCGACGCAAAGAATTGACTAGGTTGTTAAAAATAATTTAAAAGAAAGAATCCAAAGACATAGAGTAGAAAACAAAAGCGGAAAATTTTTAGGATTCGCGTAGATATCTTTTTGGAGATCCTTGTATCTAGATACATATATTTCAGAATACCACAGTAAGAAAAAAAAAGAAAAAAAAAAAGTCCAAAAAAAAAAAAAAAAAAGACTCCTCACCGAGATCGGGAATAGAACTGGTAGGCTCCTCGTGATGGCCCTTGCTCTCGTTGGAGGTCCTCGCTCTGGGAGGTGGCGGCGGCGGCGGCGGTCTCATGCTGGAAGTCGAGCTGACTACAACTGTGGCGGGGGGCGGCGGGGGTGGGCCGCCGTTTCTTCCGTGATTACCGCGTATCTGAGACTGCGGTGACATCAGCACCGTTTCGCCTCGCGCGTGCCCCTGGGGCGGGCGGGGGCACCAGCCATGCAGCACCCTTATGGCGCTGCGTACTTCCGCCTGCAATTCGGCGGTCCTATCTCTAGCTGTGTGAGCCACCTTCGATACGGGGGACCCGCGTTGTCGCGGGTTACACGGGAATCACGTGAAAGATAACACTCTCGTAGGTCAAGTCGTGCCTGCGTCCACTTCACACACGTAATAACACGTATAAATACATGTATAATGCACTAAAGTCACGTTACACTTTAATCAGTCATCGAGTCTCATAAAGGCATCATACCATTCTAATCTCTTTCCAACGATAGCGAATTTGATAAACAGTCGGGCTCAATTACGTTCTGTCATCACTCTTTTTTTTTTCAAGGTAAATCCACAACGGTCACCAAATCTCTAGTTTGAGGGACGCCAATGAGCTAATCACTTTTTGTCACGAACGCATTTTTTCTTTCTTTCCGCAAGTCCGTCGAGCGACATTTCAATCCGGAGAGACCACTACGAATCAACTTCACTTTATCTCTAGATCCATTAAGAAGTATATATAAATCGGTGAACACTTTCAGTCACTTTCTCTCGCGAGTGCGATTTATCATGTCGCGTTTTCTCGTGATCGAATGACCGAATAGAATCACGCAGTCACTTTGTCCCTCTCACGCGCACTCTCGATGGTTCATTCGAGTGTCACGGTCAATGTCTCACAGTGGCGCGTGACAGGTGTCGGCGGAAAATTCTCGCTCGCGTGATACCGCGATATCGCTCTCACCTCTCACGGAGCCGTGCGCGAATTAGCGGGATGCGAGGATGCGAGATGATGAGGAGCGAGAGCCGCGCGCCTCGCAGCCTTTCGATCGTGTGAATGAACGTTTCTTAGCAGTTGGCCGAAAACAACAGTCCTCTCGGCACACGCGTCCTCCCTCGCGAGTCAGCGCCGACCTTCCCTTCTCCCCTACCACCCAAAGCACCCACCACTTTCTCGCTCCCTCCCGGCGCGTCACTCTGCCCCACTCACGGTCAGTCTCCCCGTGTCTCTCACCCTCGTGCGCGCCGGAGCGAGAGAGAGAGAAAGAGAGAGAGAGAGAGAGAGAGAGAGAGAGAGAGAGAGAGAGAGACCGAACCGCCTCTGCGTCTACGCTCTATCGCCAGCACAAAGGCGAGCGTCAACCCTCCTCCCCCTCCCTTTCGTTCCGCGAGAGCCACGCTGAGATCACCCTGTCAAAACAAGACGCCCGGCGTCCGGCGTCCGGCGTCTTCGTCCTCCACGACGACTCGCCAAGACCGATAGAGAGGCCTTTCTCACGTGCTCGCTCGCACCGTTGACGTTGTCGTCGTGAGCGCGCGCGTGCTATCCGGCGCTCGTCGCCGTATAGCGGTACCGGATGCGGAAAGTCCGCGGGCGGCCGCGCAAACTGGCGTGCGGTACGTAGCGGTGGTTAACGTATACGTGATCGCTGATGCACAACGCTTTGACGGCGACGAGCCGACGACGCCGAGAACCGTCATCGGCGCCGGCGAAAGTGAGAGTGTGCCGGTCGCGGTGGATTCAGTGGTGCATAAGCACGGCGGGCGCCGCGCCGCCGTCATCTCTTTCCCTCTCGCCGCGCCGCGCCGTTCTCTCCCTCTCTTCCGATCCGCTCATCTCTCTCGCTCTCGCTCTCGCTCGCCCTCGTCCTCTCTTTGCCGTCCCTACGGGCAGCCTATAGCCGCCGGCAAGCAAAAGCGTGCACGCTCTCGCTCGACCTATAGCGTCCAATGTGCCGGCGCGCTATCCGCGCGCGTATATATAAAGCGGCTGCGAGCGCGATACGCGACCCCACACACCAAACCACGCAACACATGGTCACCCTCCGGCTTCGCCCTCCCTCTCGCCCTCCCGCTCCGTTCTCTCTTCCTTCCGTATGCGTGAAAGACGCGACCCCCGGATACAACCTTTTACCATTGAATCCGCGCGCAAAACAATGCGTGTTGTGTGTAACGCTAATATTTACTTGTCAACGGAATTAAATCACGAGACCAACGTAAGGTTTATTCGGTAAAATAATGACAATTAATTGTCTTAAAAATAAGATTAACCCTTTGAGTCACAGAGCGGGTTACACAGAGACCCATCTTTTTTTCCTAGTTTTTTTTTTATTGTTTTAATTACTTTTTTATCAATAAATAACGGATTTTTTTGTCTCTACAGAGTCTCTAGAACATCAACAAGTGTAAAAGAAATATGAACAGTCATTACAATTGTTAATTGCAAAAATACCATATATAAACATACAGTCAAAATTAGTACTTTTTTACGAAAAAATGCATTTTCTACTAATCTATTATGACAATAAATACGGCCATTTTTTTATAATCTTAGTACACTCTAAAGTATTTTTCAGAATTTTTAAAAAATTTTTCACCGTGTTATTTTTGTTAAATCCTTCTTTTTTTGATAAAAAATATATAAAAAACAATATTTTCTGTTCTAAATTGAAAGTGACAGTTGTATTCTTTTTTAAATTTTTTTCTCTGAACGTTTTTTTTAGATCGCAGAATCTGAATCTAAAGGAAAAAAAAATTCAATTTCCAAAATTTAATATAGCGGATCCAATATGGCGGAAGTAAAATTTTGAAAACCTGACAACGGATTCGTAATCAACGATCCCAAAAACCCTTGTATACCAAATTTTATAAAATATTGACAATTGGAAAAATTCGTGACTCAAAGGGTTAATGTACCATAAAATATATGTACTTATAAAATGAGTGACTGCTTGTATTTCTCGTAGATACTTTTCAATTTCCGCGTTTAGATCGACATCTCTTCTTCTTCCGTCACGCTTCACCTACTTATGTCGTTGAGAAAAGATTCTTTCGACGATGCATCGTCAAAGGGCCGAGTTGCATGTTAATCCGCCCCTGCAGCAGCGATAGGCAGGGGTGGTTCGGTGCGCGCCGCGGTTGCGCGTCTGCTATCACATGGCCTTGTCCTTGAATGAGGCTTGTGAACCCGACTGCCGCTTTTATCGATCAGCCCCCGCATCCCGCTTCGACGCACTCGCTATAAGCATCCATCTATCTCGGTGCAATGGCGTATCTAGCAAAGGACGCTCCCAAGATCATTCACCATTTCTTTCGGTCTTTGCGTGTATTAATATTTCGATAGAGTTTCTCATTTGTATTATACATTTAATGAATTAAATGCACAATACAAATCTTCTTAGTTTATGAAAATATTTATTTATTACGATAATTTATAGGATAAGTATATATAATAAAATTAAATAAGTAAAATTCGAAGGCTTTGGTTGAACAGTATCCGAGGATCGATCGATGGTAAAATATTTCAAGAAGAAATAATCCAATGAATAGCATACACAGAATACTTATAATAACTAGAGACAACAAGAGCCAGACATAAGCCGAAATAATAAAATTTGCATACAATCGTGTATGTCGATATGTATGTAGATCGTAGAGCGTATTTTAGGGTTAAAACAAGATCCGCTTTTCAACCACCGAAAAACTCCACATAAAAGATTCACACTGAAACTGAGCATGCTTCGAAGGAGCCACTAAAGGGTTAAAACGTACCTAATGTCTGATTCCACTTTTCGTCACTGTGAACTAAACCGGACATGCATCGTGCAACGACATCCGTCGTGTCTCTCTATTCTTAGGACGAGCCGTAATTTCTAAGACGAGTCCCCCTCGAGTCGCGCCGCAGAAGAATGGGACATAATAAGTATAATGGTGTGAGCATTAAACCCTTCTGAATTTCGACCGAGAATCCCTCTAGACGGTAAATTCACCGGACGTTCTAGGACGGTCCCGACGAAGGTCAAGGCCTCCCTGGACACAAGGATCGGCCAAGATCCTACTATCCCCGCGTCTCGCTCAGTGACGCGATTTCATCCAACTAGCGACTCCTTGCAAGGAACAAGCGGATCTGACTACGACACGAGCTAACGTCACAATAGAAAAGAGTTCTCCTCAATTTTATCGATCGAGCATGATTATAGATATTTATCTATAATCACATATGCGGTTCACAAATTCTATATCGTCCCGAACCAGTTTAAAGAGACAGCTCGACGGAATGAATTCCAATGAGACTACGTGTATAATTTTGAGATATTAAAAATTGATAGGAACAAAACAAGGGGACAACAATTAAAAATCATTTCAGACAACGTGCAGACACTTGCCTTAAATCAATCGCCGTTGTGTGTTGCTAGCTGTAAATTCCGGTCAACAAAGGGGCAGCTCTTTTTTAATGCAAATATCAAGTTCAAGGCGAGCTTAAATCCGCCGGCCGTGACTCTCGATGGGCACGAGAACGCGTCTTGTGCGACATTTCAAAACTATTCTCACGAGGAAGTACGTAAGTACCATGTCATTGTCGTATGTACGTGAAGAGAGAGGATCGCGGGTAGCGTATTACGTGACCGAGCCCCGTAGCTGTTTAGATCTAGATGAACCTGAATCATCAAACCGGTCTGAACGCGCGGTCGCGTCGTGACATGGCTCAGCACGACTCTGTTGTATTAGGTCAAGACGCATGTTGTAGCACGCATGAGTTAGAATAGAGAAAGATCGACAGTGGAGACTCGAGGATTTTAACGAGGAAAAGAGATGATTATACCGCGCGTCAGAAAAAGATGGGCAACAATAAATTCATATGTTTAGATATAGATGGATAAATTAAGAAAGATGATAATTTGATTATGAGTGAGTGAAAAAAAAAGAATAGTACATATAAACGGAATATAATGAGACCGTCTTCAGGAACTCGTGTAAAATTATAAAATTTAATAAATTTATAGATTATAAAATAGATGTAAAAAGATTACGAAAAAACGGGATAACTTTACTGTAATTATCAATGTAGAAGACTTCTGCTTTTTCTTATCTTATTTCAATATTTTATATCAAAGGCAACACGTGTATATATACATACGTTTGATATAAAATATAAAATATTGAAATAAGATAAGAAAAAGAGCAGATATATATATATATATATATATATATATATATATATATATATATATATATATAAAATATACTGTTATATATCGTATTTGTATATATAATATATCGATGTTATGAACAAGGAAGGCTTTCTCCAGTGGCCTTGAACCTCCAGTGAAGCCTCGCAGCTATGTAAACTTGAACCAGTCTCTCACTCTGTCCTTACAACATTCTAAACTTAATGTATTCACAATGCCTCATTTTATGATAGCAATATTCATCAGGCAATTAAAGAGCCTCGTTTAAACGAGCAGTGATATTTTGAAATTGAAAAATAGATGTTGGTGCATTTACGTGCATCAACCTTGTTCTATTTTTTTATGTTAATTATCGAGCGTTTTGAAATTTTAAGAAATAATAATAAAATGAAATTTTCCGGAGATATTTATACAAGTAACATTAGGACGATGTGTTTGCGACTGTCCAACACCTTGGTATCCAAGACAGTTGGTCGGCCAAAACACATCGTTCTCCACTTTCGTTTTCCGTTAAAAAAATGCCGATGGCGATCACCCAACGAAAGCGAATCGCGTCGGCGAGAGTTTTAGAAACCGGATCGCGATCAACGGGGGTCCATGAAAAGTCGGTACGAGGCCGACGAACGCCGAGAGCGAATGTGAGAGCCGCTCAAGAAAGTGAAACTTTGTTTCTCCCTGCGCAAATCGTGACAAACCAGCTTTGACTTTCATCGCTATCAATTACCGACGCCAAACCGGAGGAGAAACCGGCACGCTCTGTACTAAACGAGATCTTCGATTCGTGCCCGTTCGCTGTGCTTTCATACAAGCAGATGCAAAGAGTGTATGGTGAATCTAAGATTCGATTAATCATCAAGTTTCAAAGTTCATAAAATTAACCGATCCGACATTAAAATCTTACAAACGTATTATAAGCTTATATAAGCGTTAATCAATCAATACAAATTTTTTATTCCATTCTATTTTATCTAACGAAATGTTTGTCCGCTCAACCGAAGGAGATCACACGTAGCTGCGAGCTACAAACGCGTCAATGTACGTGATACTATGACCTACTTCTACGCACACACGCACGTTGCGCTTTCTCCTTTCCTCGGCTCGACTCGAAACGAGTGAATTCTCCGACTTGATCTCTCTCTCTCTCTCTCTCTCTCTCTGTTTAGCCTTGAACCTGGTCGAAAGTGCAAGTGGATCGGCATCGTGGCAAAACGTGTGGCGAGACGTCGGGCAGAGAGAGAGAGAGAGGAGGTAGAAGAGGCTGAGAAAGACATATATAGTTGCTGCCGACCGAAACGGTTTTTGGTCGCCTTCGACGAAAGTGAAACGGCCTTCGAGAAGGAGCTTCCCGCGTGCATATGTGTTGTGGACGCCATTGAACTAGTGACCTTCATATGAGAACCGGTCTTTGTTCAGGGCCCTTAGAGTTAGCGACCTAGCTCGCCGTGGGCCCTACTACCTAGGCCTGCTCCTTCTGTAGACAACAAGTCATTTACATGCGGCCAATCCGAGCAAGAGATTACCTTTCAGCTCGCCTTCGGATTCGATCTTAAAATCCGATTGCCCTCTCACAGCCCTCTCTCGATACTTTCTTTGAAAATCGATAGTTTAAAGAGAACATTGCTTGATGGTATATATCAGATGGTTATATAAATTTATTGACAGACCAAGTATACATATACTATAGAAAGAATTGGTAAATTTCACGAGCACACAGTTGTATATTTCACTTTAAAATAAAATTTTTAAACTTTGATAAAGAAGTGAGCGATAAATTCTTTCGCGATAAAGCGTCAATAAAGTCAGGGTTGGTGTCTGGAAGATTATTTAGGATTTCAAGGATTTGTTTTCGGCGATTTATATCACAAATAATATGCGCCTCATAAAACTCATTCGATTTTCTTCAAATACGATATCGATCGCGATACGAATTCGTTCATCCTTTCAATCGAGAGATAAATATTCCGCTACGTAATTTCAAAGATTTAAAAAAAGTAGCTACACTGCTTTCGCTACAATTATCTACTTACAAATATCTAGTTATGATACATATCTGTTTTATTCTCGGTATCTCAGCAAATCGTGATGGAAAGTAACTTTTTCTGTGAATATAATGATTTGGGAAAGCACGAGAGGGATTTACTTTTAAACGCAATACGAAACGCAATATGAAATAGCTATACTATATGTATATGAATGTATTTACCATTTGTTATTTTATTAAGCATTAAACGACGCTGAGATGAGCCGTTTTATGAAAAAATAAATATGTTATCGTATGAAAACAGCGGAAAAACAATCTCTTATTGAAGTTGACATACATGTTTGTAAGATTTTTTAAAAAATTAAACTTTAATAACACGTAATCAAAATTTAATTTCTTTCTCTCTCTCTCTCTCTCTCTCTCTCTCTCTCGCTCTCAAATCTTGACTCTCAATATTAAATTAAAAATTAAATTAAATAGATAAGATATATTTTTAATATGACGATAAAATATATCAAATTCAACTCGCGTAGAGATTAGATATGATTAACACGAGGAAAAAAAAGTATGCCGTTAAAAGATTGATAAGCTTTCGACAGACAGATAGCGAACCATGACCTGTCACAAACTATATTTGCACGATATTAACAAGATGTGAGACTTGGTGTCAATTCGTACTCGTAATTTACATAACAATTTTATACAAAGTATAAACACACATTCACAAGGAATATTATTCAAAGATTTTTAACACACATATTACAGTCTGTGTATTAGGAAATCTTAAGAGATCTCTGATATCGATCTCTCGCGACATTTGCGTGTTGTCGATCGAGACGCGAATTCGAGTGACGAATTGGCCGATGATTAAGATAATTTCGGGATAAGCATCCTGCGAGACATCGAGACGTTAACGGGGAAAATAAATAATCGCGAGACACGATTACGAAACCGCCGCACTGTATAAACGTCGGCGTAAGCCGTGTCATATCACCTGCGATAATTTGTGTTAACATTGAGAGCGAACGCGCGGACGGTTAGAGGACGGCTCGACTGATATCGTATCTACAGACGTGGATGCATTTCGTATCAATGTTTTTGTTTCCTTAACCTCGTGGCCTTCATCTGTTTTAAGTAGCGGCTATATCTCGCGAGCGATGACAAGTACGACGCAAGTGCAGGCTTATTTGCCACAATTCATGCTTAAAACATATTCACGGTACACAGTACAAATCTTTTTACATAATTTTAGCCGAATCGATAAGCCTGGGCGAGTTTGCTGTGCTGATGGATCATCCGCTACAAGGAAGTTAAAGGAATAACTGGTAAAAATTTATCTCGATCAGATAGCGCGCGCTGTTCCATTAACTTCTGTACGTATCTGACCTCAAGCTTGATATGTTTTATATATCACTTGGCGTTAAAAGTTATATGCCTAACAATATAACTTTTCTTTTTTTATTTAATACAAAATATTACAACACGATAATTTTATCAAGATGATATTTGAGATTAAATGCAGTGTTAATTACGGTTCGAATGTAAATTAAATGTGTACGAGTCAGTTTGAAGTTTTACAGTGAACGCGGAGACGGAACTGTAAAGTTCTACCCCGACCTACCACAAAATGACGTTTATGCAGTTTAAAGAGAAATTTTCTTTTCCGCGCGAATCATCGTATGATATGATAATATCGCATTCCGCCTTTGACATTGAACTGCTTATCGACGAAGCCTGAGAGAGGCTGCAAAAACAACGGTGAAACGAGTATCTGGGTTGGTCAAGAAATGATAATCTTTTAGCGGAAATGCAGATGCTCGGGCCTCGAAATTATTTAAAGATATAACCGAATCTTTGCAACATTATTTTTCAGGAAAAACAAAATATATAACGAATAAAATTGTTTTACATTAACATCATAATTACATTATTATATTTGTGTAAAAATAAATTTCATAAGGCTGTAAAATAAAATTTTTATTATTCTTCTGGACTGATTGCAATTTATTATTTCGCGGGGAGGAATATCTGCATGCAGGTTGCGTGTCAACCGGCGTCCAATGCAACGAATGGATCCTTCGTGCTAGAAAGCTGACGTAATCCTCGTGCCACCCCCGGGGTTCAGGCGTTTTTATTCACAGATACTGTGGTCGATAAGACGGTAACTAATTTGGCGGAAATTATGCATGCGAGTCGTCGGTATCATCGACTTCATCGCGCAATGACCGAGCAGTATAATTGATGGCTTGAAATCCAAATCACGTTCATTTGACTAATTATTTTTACGTCGTAACATAATTGCATAATTGAGAGGCGCGATATAATTGGCGTCTACGATTGCAGTCATCACGTACGAATGTCTCTTTCTCTGAACAGAAATAAAAATAGACGTCAAAATCTAATTGACTGCGGACGCTCTGGAGTCTACGACTTTTGAAATTTTGCCAGGGGGTTTTTTAACGTGACGGCTCGGACGATGACACGACCGGATTTTTGCTGCGGAAAATCTCGTCGACGGTGGTCCCCGATGTTTTACGAATCGCTATTGTCGCCTCCGCTTCCCTTTCGTCAAATCCGCGAGACGACGGGGCGCACAATGTGCTACACCCTCGCCGAGAGAGCTCACGGTCTAGCCTTGACTGCACGCGGGGGTTGCTATGGCGATAACCAGGCCCCACACATACACAGGCCCGCGGCTCGCACGCGACGGCCACCCCCGCGCGAATATAACCTCCCTCCCGCGCCCGATTTATTCCCTTCCTCCCTCTCATAAACGACGACGACCAAGAGTGTGACCCCGACCTTTCAGGTGGATGACCTCCGCTGCATCGCGGATGCGCGCGCAACAACGGACCTCACCTAGACGCGAACCATCCCCTCTTTTGCCGGAGCTGCCCTCCGAGGTGAACGTAAACGACTTTGCTCGAGAATAGGGTCGAGAAGATCCGCATATAGGGATGTTTAAAATTTGATAGAATATCGAATATTAGTTGTATTCAATGACTTTAGAGTATGTTAGTACTCTAAGTACAAGGGATGATGAACAGTCGTCATTAGATGTCATATTTAGCATTTATATTTTTACAAATAAAAAGTTAAATGAATAAGAGAAAAAAAATTGTAAAACAATACTTTCAGCATCGTACAGCGTAGAAAGAATTAATATTAAATACGTGAAGTATCTTTTATCTTCAATGATGATTAGTTTTAATAGACTAAAACTTGTATAAAAGATTAATCTATTTCACTTGCGAAATTCTTATATAACGAATGTTGTAACGATACTTTCTAAATACTTTCCTCAAACTGTTAGCAATATTATGCAAAGATTATTATACGAGTAAAGTATTTGTATTAAATTAAAAAAAAAAATATATATATATATATAAACGTTTCATCACATAAATATTACAATTTTTCTATAGAAAATTGCACTTGTATCCCTAGCGCGAATCGACAGGTGTGGAAAATAAGTTTATTCTCGTCGGGTATCATTGACCCGGTCACTATCCGATTGTATATTGTACGCAGTGCACTACGCCTATGCGCCAGACATCGAGGGGTTGCTCACCCCTTCCTGTCTGCACCCTCACATGGAAACGTGGCTGAGGCTTTTGCACGGACAGTACCACTCGAGTACTCGACCCTATACTCTCTTCCTCCCTTTCTCCCTTTCTCTTTGCTTCCCTCGACGTCTCTGTTCTTTTCTCCCTGCTCGATTTCGCACCACCCGAGGAATTAGACGGCTCAGTGGAAATTTTCACCATCATTAAAATTATACATTGTTTACACTTTTACAACACATATTGAAGAAATAAATTTGTGTCAAGTTTAGCGAAAAGGAAAAACTCCATTTTCGAATCACTCTATTAGACTATAACGCAGAAATGTGGGCGAAGCGTCAGTCCTATAATCAAGAAAAATAAGTGTAAGAAATAATGAAAGAGAGACGCAGTTGGCAGAAGAAACTGAATACTTTATCATAGAGAGAACCTTTTATTTCTCTTTCCAACGAATTGGTCGAAATAACTAAATTTTTTAGTAGTATATAATAAAATATTTTACTATATTTATTCTTTTTTTCAGACGCGTAAGTAAATAAATGTAAAGAAATTAATTGTATATTTTATAGTTATCGATATATAAAGCATACAACTATCAATGTCAACGATTTACATTTTATATTGTTAAAATATCTATATGTTACGAAATTCAAAAAATACAATTCTATCTATAATAAAAGAGCTGAGAACTTTGGGGCTTCTCAGATAGCAAGAAAAACAACAAGAAACTTGAATGTTTTCAATTTTATCTTAGCTAGGGATTCCTCGGAAATCGAATAATAATATATAGTGACAATAGTGAGGGCTATACATATGGCTAGCAACAAAGGGTCGATGAATGCGTACGCAAATGCATCCACGGAGACGAAGCCCGAGGCTAAAGGGAAAAGATGGAAGGTTTCTGATGTGAGTAGAGGGTGTCTGTCTAGACGGATCTGTTGTCTGAAGTAAATCGTGGCCGTGAATCGATGGCTTGTTACTGTGGTAGGAAGAAGCGTAGGATTAAATGAGCATTGCGTGGGAGGTACATTGTCTTTGAACTTTGATAGGATACGTAGACTTTAGTTGTTATCCGCGTCAAGTTTCATAAAATTCTTCAATGTATTATTTTTACTATATTTTTTATTTCAACCCTTATATTTTATTTTAAAAACGAATTATTTTTACGTAAAAAAGCGAACAAAAATGTAAGCTTTTTTATAAAAATAATTCAAGGTAGTTCGTGCAAGAAGAATCTCTCTTTTGTGAATGAAGAAAAAAAAATGATGATTTCACTGGAATACATTATTGTTACAAGTCATAAAATTACAGTCTAATTTAATTGAATTCTTTCGAATAAATAATAAACTTATTTCACGCCGGCGTAAAAAATCTTTCGTGCATACCTATACGAACACGCGGGAATTATAAAGGAGAAAATTGGACTTTCGTGCCTATCATGCGGTTAAGGGGATGCATTTGAAAATGCCTACCGCTGGCCAATGCCCCTGAAGCTTAATGACCTCGTGACTGTGTACACCAGCAGCTGGCCAAAGCCCCCGAACATCGCGTGCACGCGAAACGAATGTTGCACGCATCACGTTATCGTCGTAATATAATAATACCTGGTCCGCGAATCTACCTGATCAAAACTTTTGAGCCTTAGAAATATAAAGGAAAAATAAAGCGCGAACATTATCGATTAAAATTCGATAATCTCAAAAAGCAGCAACGTAACTTGAAAATAATAGTTTTACAGTTACAGGCAAATTTTCAAGTCGCACGCGATTTTTTTCAATCGTTAATTCGCATAAATTTCAACACTGATCTCTCTTTGTATTTTTTTTTTTTTACAAAATAATTTATAAGTTTTTATTAACATATATTTATTGAATATGTAGCAAACAATTTATCCACACATAGACCGATTAAAAGAGAAATAAGAGAAGTAATGCTATATTTTCTCATATTGCGTACTGTTTTAATTGACAAGAAATCTGAAAACTACAATAATAAAATGGAAAACATTTTTGGAAAATTTTTGTCAGGAATATTTTTTATCAACAACTTCTAATTACATTAGATAGCCAAAATGGGCTAAAGCATCCTAGGACGTGGCAATGGCATAGTGGCACTGCAGTGCGAGAGAGCGAAAGTTCGCCCCAGTGCCGCCATCCTGTCTGCAGAATTTCGTCCTCGGTGTCCGGACACCCCACCGACATTCCCTCCCGTTGCACCACTTCCTCGCAAGCTACCTCCCCGTCGCGTCGCGTACACCGAACAAGCGTCGCACCCCGGGGCTATTAACGTTCGCCAGTGTGTACTTTGAAGGAACAATATATTCAGTATCATGTATTTAACGTTATACTATATGTATATCATAAATTAAAAACTGGTTAAAATAAAAAAAAAAAAAAAAAAAAAAAAACAAAAATACATTTGTCTGATAATGAATACGATTAAAACATGATAATACGATAATAAAGTCTCTGCAATATTATTTTTTCCATATATATAAATAACCTTAGAAATGTTTGCCGAATAGACAGCTATTTTATTTAATATATTTTATTTTTATTTGGATGCATAAGCTTTTAAACATCTAAAGGTCCTTTAAAAAAGAATATTGACGAACAAGAGGGAGCTGAGCTCAAAGGGTTAATGGGTCTTCCAGGTTGGCAACCGCCCTGTCTGCGAGCTCGCGTCTCTTTTTGCTCATGCTAGTCGGGCAACGAGGGAGTTACGGCTACGGAAGAGCGAGAGGAAAGTTTGCCCCAGTACGTTGCACCCTCCTTCTCTCTTTACGCCCCTCTCCGCGAACCCTCTCAGTCCCCGGGAGCCTTGCCATCCCCCGACGACGCCATCCCCTTGGTCCTCCAGATCCCCGGGTCCCCTTCCGCTACATATATGTCGTCCCTCCGAGGCGTCAGCCCTCCCTCCCTCCCTCCCGTCCGTTCTACCCGGCGTGGCGTCCCGGTATTCCCGTATTCCCGTTTCGCC
The DNA here is from genome assembly GCF_047496725.1 of Anoplolepis gracilipes. Classification (NCBI taxonomy): domain Eukaryota; kingdom Metazoa; phylum Arthropoda; class Insecta; order Hymenoptera; family Formicidae; genus Anoplolepis; species Anoplolepis gracilipes. Next base: position 12,143,127 of record NC_132976.1, on the reverse strand, counting down.
GCCCCCGAGTCCGCGCTGCATCGCCGCCGAATCAATACCGGCAGACATCCTAACTCGCTCGAGGTCAATGCCTCGTTCCCTCGAGCGCCGACGACCTCAACCTCCTACCTTCCCTACCCTACAACCTTCTTCCAGAAGCCAGACGAGGGCTCTCGGTCGTGTGGGGAGACGACTTCCATCTCTGACGCGGCGATAGAGTACGAACAAGACGACGCGACGCGACGCGACGCGACGAGACCGACCAATATCGGATGCACCGTCGAATCTTTTGTCAGCCCTGCCAAACGGTCGCCGACTTTTGAAAGTCAGATGAGGGGAGGAAATATGCTCATTACGCGACGATACAAATATTGACTAGATTGAAAAAAATCCTTTTCTCTCTATAAATATATGATTACGAAATGAAATTGATTTAATCGTGATTCTTGCTAACTGTTATTTTATAATGCACTCGAGCGCTATTTCTTTACGGAAGAAAGAAAGATGAAAAGGTATGATGATAGAAACTGCTGCATAAAATGGAAATTACTCTCTAAAATGCAACGATGCGCGCAGGATCACGAGATGAAGACAATGATATTCAAAAGCTCCCTTTCACATTTGTCTTCGTATATACTTGACGAACCCCGCCTTTATATCTCCGGTGGGGAGTCGTGTAGCTGCAGCCAAAAGATACGAAGATACGGTAGACATGCCATTGCAATTGCGCAAGCGCTCTGTTTGATCATTCCTATCACGGATATTCCTCAAAGGTTCTTCACTTTAAACGATTGGATAAGCAATTACGTATCACGAAAGCAAATGTCTTTGCTTATTTTCTTGCCCGTGCATTTCATTTACATCAACCTTACGTACAATTCGCGTGTTATTAATGATTTCAGCACGTATAATTCTATTCACAATCAGTCGAATACGTCTAACGCGGTGACGCGACATTTGCTCTAGACCTAGAGGAAAACACTGGTGTCGCGCGCGGATGCACGTAAAATTAGACGGTGCATTCAACTCTCTTGTACTCGTGCCAAGAATCATTCGTACAGCGACAGCTCTTCTTGCGACAGTGGATGCTGCCGCAGCCGCGATGGCACCAATGCCCTTGTTCCAAAATGAAATCCGCTCCCGCAAACGTCGTCGACGAATGTTTTTCCGCATTGGCGCCGTATAATCCATAACTCTTAATAATGCGAAAAGGAAAAGAGCAATAATAAATGATGTTGGAAGCAGCAGAATCCAAGCAGTTAATAGATTGATTCATTTTTTCAAAGGAACCTTGCACGGTTCATAAATTTTGTGAAAGGATGAGGCTCATTGAGCAAATTGAAATTTTGCAAATTCTGGGTTCTATAAATTTTCAATGCATTGACTCTTGAATTGTTTTCATCAATGATTTCACCTTATTCATTTGTCCTTACAAAGATGGATTAAGTGCGAAGAAAGGGAGACCGCCTAACAATAAGAAGGCTAACGCACTAAGCGCAAAGGGTGTCGCCCTCGTGAACAAAGGCAGCATGCGTAAAGTTAAACCGCAGTATCTAGCCAGTCAGGTCGTACACCCTTGAAGAATCTCGCTGTTTGCGTCTCCGATGTAGATACATTGCACTCGGGCAGCAGAATGCGCGACCACAAAAATGTATGAACGATAAGACGACCGACTCCTCGCACAGCATAACATTCTATCTAATTGCACAACTGAACGTAAAACGCATTGTTCTCATGATCTTTAAGCATTAATCAGAAACAAAAGCAAGGACACCGTTTCATTAGATTGGATTGTAATGAAACAACAATAATAATATTACAATCGTGTATTAATCTAGCTCTGCATAAATTCAAAAGTAATTGGGAAAAAGATAGGCATCAAGAGCTGAATGATAATTGTTATGTATGGAAAAAAAGGATAATAAGAATAAGTAATTAAAGATGAAAATAAAAATAATAAGAATTAAAAATTAAAATTAATAAAAATAGAAATAATGATACTGCGAAGATTTTCCGAGATTCACATCTTTTATATATTTATATTTATATCAAATTTGCGCTGAGGACGACTCAAAAATGGAGTCGAAACGTCCGCACATACACAGTGCTGAACATATATTTCTAACTACGTCATATATTTTAATGTTTAAGTTATAACTGTTTAATTTTTATTATTCGTATCATTTTACATATATGCTTTTTAATTTCAATATTGTTAGCCTACATCTATGGAACACGAATATACTTTCTATTTTTATTAACTTTAATTTTTAATTCTTATTATTTTTATTTTCATCTTTAATTACTTATTCTTATTATCCTTTTTTTTCATACATAACAATTATCATTCAACTCTTGATGCCTATCTTTTTCCAAATTACAATAATAATATTAATTCAACACAAAATAAATCAATAGGATTATATCATTATAGCTCGTCAGGTAAATAAAATATTATTATAATTAATTAATTTAATTATTACTTAAATAAAAAGGCAAGCTTAAAAATAGAATTAGTCTCTAATAAAAAATATTGATAAAAATTAATTACTATTTTTAGCGTATCAGTAATTATGAAACACTTTGCATATTAGAAGACTTAAGACATCCTGCTCGTTAAAAGGAAACAGAATAAATAGAGGAGCTAGATGAAAACACATCAACGACGCAAGATGCATCATTCTCCAGGGTGACGTTCCAGAAATAGCTCAAGACATTGCGGTCCAATCGCGGCTGCTTTCGTTCATCAGTTCAAGGTTAAAAGCACGTCGCCATCGCGTGGTGGCTGCAACTTCCATGGGACCGAAATACATCCCCTCACTGATATATAAATACAACGTTCAAAAAAAAAAAAAAAAAAAAAAAATCGGAGAAAAAGGATACTGACGACGTACGACGATACGATAACTTTTTTCAAATGCGCGACGTCGTGAAAGCTACATGTTCAGGAAACGAATCGAACTCGTAAATTCTTCCACATCATACCTATGCATCATCACGGATCAGATTCTCCTCATAGCGTCTGTACAACGAGCTAAAGATGCATTTAAATGCATTCACGAACGATAAGAGTTAAGAATCATGTATCTAAGATGTGCAGTATAGAAGATCTATGAGACGTGTAGTAGAGATCTAATCTAAATTTGATTCAGTGAAATCTGAGGCTTATGAAGGCTAGTATTTCTCTGAGAATGTAATCTGCGAAATTTAAGAGATAGATTTCAACTATGTACGTGTATAAAATACAATATATGTATGTATGTGTGTATAAAATCATGAATAATCGACACGACTGATGATGTCAGTGTGCAGCAAGTATCGACACGAGCTCAATCGTCACGCATGGACGTGTTGCGTGGCTGTGAAACGAATTAAACATTCCGTGATCGAACGCGATGAGGTTATCCGCAATAGATGCATTGACCTTTACAATGGATGCACCCCAGTGTCGATGACACTGTGTTCTATAAAGATACCCTGAGGAGGTAGGGCCTTTCAGTCTTTGTCTCGCTCTCGTCCGGCAGTCGTTGAACCCGAGCGTTGGGGACAACACACTTTGAACTATGCACGAACGTAAATTAACTGCAACAACCCGAGTCCTTCGAAAGGATACGCGGATTGCTGGTGTATGCACAGGACTCTGGGTTTCCCGCATCAAAGTCGGCAGAAATTAAATTACTCGCGATACTTTAATCTATTTCATATTTATCTCTCGTATATCGCACGTTGACTTCTTTCATGTTTTTCGTCGTGTACTACTTTCTTGCAATGTTTACTGTAGATGTCATTGTTCTTCCACCTCCTACGAAGGTCACGCGAGTTAGTTTCTTTCATGATAACGCGAGAATATAAAACATTATATCTTATATTTACTCGCAACGATTAAATAAACTTCTGACAGGCAATTTGAGAGGATACGTGTATCTAGCGTTACTTTATGAATTGAATAAATAATTATATGTATATGACGACATAATTAATAATAATAGACTAGACATTCGAGATGATAACGGTAGAAGAAAGAAGATGCGATGCAGAAGTTAAAAAAAAAAAAAAAAATCTAGGATTGCGCGATGCAGTGAAATTTGCAACGACACCACGTATTTTGTTCTCGTTATCAGCGCGAAGGTGCGATGCACCTACGTGCAGCCGGGTCAAGGTCGTACTCCTCGTGCGCCGGGCCGGCTGAGTCATTCGTGCAGAATCGTGCATGCACAGAGTGCAAGGCGTGCGAGTGCATCGAACCCGAGATGACCGTTGCAGCTGCAAGCGCGATGCTGGTAGCCCACTTCGGTCGTTGCCGGTGCACGTCGGCCACCTTCGGCTGCATTCCGCGTGCATCAACCCAAGAGATCAGCATCGAGAAGCGCCGTCGAGTGCAATGTCCAATACTGCGTTCGCGCGAACAGCTGCGCGAACGCGAGGAAGACGGAGAGGAAGACTGTCGGAGGAGGCCCGTCCGAGAGGAAGAAGCGACAGGAGAGAGAAACGGCGGAGAAAGAAATGCAGAATCGTGAACGGCATTTGCCGATCGGAAAGAGATGCTTTCGATAGGGACAGCAACTTCAAATGAAGCTGCGAATCTGTCAGATGTCGAGTGGATTTCATTTCGTCTCTTCTTATATTCGTAATCAACGAGCCGAGTATATATCCTTGGATATTTCTTTAGCTTTCAGTTTTCACGGATTTCGAATTTCGTAAATTTTAAATTTCCATTTCACGCGAGTTTCTAATTTATTTCAATTAAGTATATTAAACTTTTTTCGTAGAGCTTCGATTACTTCAACGATAATCGTTAAGGGGGGGATTCGGTCTAGAGGCCTGATTTTTAGGCTTTTTTTTGCAAATTTTTTATAAGCATAGGATCAATTAAAATAAAAGTTTTTCCTATTTGTTAAGCAACTTTTTAAGTATCTTTTAAAATTTTTTTTATTAAAAAATTCCAAACTCATATATTCTAAGAATCTTTTTGAATTTTTCGTTTCAATCGTGTGGTGCACCGTGCAACTACTTTTATTTTTAGAAGAACTGCTATAATGCAGCTTAATTCTTGGAATTTTTCAATAAAAAAAATTTTAAAAGATGCTTAAAAAGTTGACAATAGGACAAATAAGAAAAACTTTTATTTTAATTGATCTTATCGGTTCTTTATAAAAAATTTGCAAAAAAAAGCCTAAAAATCAGGCTTCTAGACCGCATTCCCCCCTTAAGGATAAATTTCTTATGTAATCAATGACATTTCCACGAGCCTTCGGATAATCTTAATTAATAATCGCGGCAACTGTAAGCAGGTATTGTTACGTTGTTATGGCTGAAGTTCGTGACTGCGGCGACCTTACCTAGAGACCTCGGACGCCAGCTCACGATTTTACTTATGTTTGAGAGACGCTGCAAAGGGCCGATGCACCAGTCAGGGTGAACGTTCTCCTCGCGCTGGCTTGCTCGTCGGCTTTGTAGAGCGTGGCAACGCTCGCGCATACACGCATCCAGGCGCGTCGTGCGTACGTGCCCGCCAGCTTCCAGGGATGGCTAATGCTCCTCTGATCGAGACATATATGCTACCAGTTTCCTACTTCCAACAGTTCATTCGAACTGGTCTCCTTTTTATTTTATAGGTTGGCGAACGTTTTACTCTATATCCCTTAGCTCAAGGCTATTAAATCCGCGAGTTTAGAGAACCAAAAGATAATTATTTTTTAATTTAAATTGGTTTTTACTTTATAATATAACAAGATAAAATTATATATATTAATATTACACAATATATTAAAACTTTTTACAAGAGTGTTTCAGCATTATTTATCAAAATAACTTCCCACTCTGTGTATAAAAAAATAATAACAATTACTTAACCGATAAGAGAAAGTGAATTTTAATCCGCATTATATTACTAATTGCATATAAATAATATATACAGGATTTACGTAAAGCTACTCATCAAAAGTGCCAAGAGTAAAAATTATTGATATCGATAAGATCACACGGAGAAAGAATTGGTTAAATGATGATATGTAGCACGAGATGAGAAAATTAAGGGGCCAACTTTTAGCCGAACAATTTACCCGGCCCTGAAAGCATTACGCCCGAGAGTGGACGTTGCATATGTGCAAAACGGGCGCAGCGCGGGGCGAGGAAGGAGAAAAAGTCCATCACGGGAAGAGGAGCAGGAGGGAAGAGGAGGAGGAGGGCACGCGGTGCGACGTCGGGGGCGGGGGGAGTGCATGGGACACCGTGTGCAGCACTCGTGCTGCACGCGTTTCGCATGGCCACGGGGTTCACTGTCCCAAGCCAAGGCCGCAGGGGCACCGCCCCACTGAACCAATTGTGCCACTTTTATGCTCGTCCGACTCATTTTCGTCGAGTTTTATTACTTGCAATACGTGTGCGCCCTCCTCCTCCTCCTCCTCCTCCTCCTCCTCCTCCTCCTCCGAGCACGTGCATTACGCGCGTACGTAGGTGGCTGACAGCTACTTGTCCTGCTGCGAATGTTGGACGCGTGCAGCGCGTTACGCGTTGCGATTTCCAGAAAAACGCGATACCTATACCGATAGGTAAGTAAAAGAGCAGACGAAAGGCCAATCCCGTAAGACCGTAAGAGATAAGAGCGGCATTGAAATATTCTGCATTCATTAATGTTGACGAACAATTAATTCATTGACGTATTAATGCATCTAATTAATGTAGCTCATTAATGGGACCTTGGGGGATATGTTCTTTTTTATTACTTATCTTTCTCATGTAGGTCCCGAACATTCTCTCATTTTACACTCGCGTAAACTATACTATTGAAAACGTATCTTTTATATATTTCAAATGTATATAATTATATTTTAATTGAAAGTGTTATTTTTATCTCGATAGTGCATGCTAAAGAAACGCGTAAATTACGGATGAAATTTAATTTTAAATTATTTTTTTAGATTGACTACAACACGTAAGCGCGCATACTTTCGATGGAACATCGTCAACGATCGAAAATGTGTCATGGATCTTCCAGTCGTAATGCCTTGTCGCTCACGGATTTGCGAACCCCGGGAAATGCGTTTGAGTTTGCGAACCCCCAGACTGGAGGGGATTGACCCAGACACCCCCTCCAGCAGACAATTCTCCCTCTACCGGGTAGCTGTAGCTGCTTCTAGAACCCTACGCTATAGTCGATGGAACGAGGGTGCAAAACCCCGTCTGCTTGATAAACCGTTGCACCGCCCAAGCACGATAAACGCGATATCGTTTATCCATTCGAAAAAAATTCAGTCCGTAAATTCGCGTATTGCTACTCGTATAAAGAAGCCGTACTTTCGTTCATATTTTATAAGAGTAATTAAATTGCGAATCATCAAAATTAAATCATCTCACATTATTGTTGCTTTTTTCCATTGAAATTAACATATAGTTATTTATTATTTTATCTAAACATTAGAATTATTTCGATTCTAAGATTCGTATTTAATTTTTCAATTTCACAGTATTTTATTAATTTTTGTCTAATTATTTTGACTTGATATAAATGTTCTATTATAGCTCGTATGTAATATTGCTTGTAGGGTTTTATATTTTGATTTTATCATAATCGAACATTTTTCTCTATCTTTGTTTAATTGGTAATATATATATAGTTGCGAACAGAATAATGGATAAGAATGACTCACGTTAAAGTAGATTCATATTCATGTTCCGACAGATGCAATTGCAGATGATTGTCGTTGGAAGCCGTCAAGTGAAACATTCGTAGAAGCATTCTGCAACAGAAAAGAAATGAATCTAAATTAGAAGAAGATTCTTAAATCTTTGTTATTACTATATTTACTTTATAAAAAACGAACAATATTTTCCTATTTAATAAATTATAAACATATTAAAATGCTCGCGTATTAGACGTACGTAGCTATATATATATAATGTCACGTGACTACGAGTTTAATAATCAGAGTATAATGTTATCGTGATGTTTTACAGGATAACATCTTAGGATTGCTCTTTGCACTTTCTCCATTAATTAAAATTAATAGACGTTGTTAGAGAGAGCGCAAGGTGATCGTCCGCGTTGGAAAGAAAGCGATCAGTTTTGCATCAGGTGTTTCCCTTTCGTTCTCATTGAGATTTATGATTGTTATAACGAGGCAAAGATATATTTATTATGACATGTGAAAGAGATTCATCAACATTGAAAATCGCTGGAAAGACAGCGCCTGTCATTCAAAGGTGGAATAAATTTTTTTCTTAACGAGGAAAGCGTCGTGGAATGGAATTGAATTAATTTGCAAATTGAAGTAAACTAAATTAACGAAGCAGGGAATACGCGAAGCAGTTCGTTATTATGAGCGAGAGACTCTGCGCGCATAAACAATCGGTGCATTTCAGTGTCATGGTTCGTATAACATTCGGCAAACCAGGGGTTGCGAACCCCAGGAAAGTAGCCAGCCAGACAGACAGACTAACGTGAAAGGGGGTGACCCAGACACCCCCTCCACCGGGCTGTTTGCAAGCGACTCGACTACCGCATTGGTCTGTGCAAGTGGTGGTAAAGTATCACGATGGAAGGGCGGTTTTATAAAAAAATGATGCGACGACATCGAAGGGGGTGACGCCGACTACTGCGTTTCATCATGGCGCCGATAGTAACGATCGTTTAATAATTTTCGCAATCAATTGTTGTGATTTCTGCACTCTCTAATCATCTGGGAATCAATTACAATTAACTCATAAAAATTCATGATTCAAAAAGTATCTTTTATTTCTACTTTAATAGCCATTAATTAGAGTTGGCATTTTTTTCTTCAAAGAAATAACTTTGCGCCGATAAAGAATTAAGGGGCAAGTTTAGAGAACAAGAAAATAAATATATTTATTAGAGAGCTATAAATTAAATTAAATTAAATTAAATTAAATTTATTTATAGAAAAAAAAGCGGAATATGTTTATCATGATACTTGAGTATGGTTGTTTATTAAACCACAGGCACCTATATAAGTCTTTTTTTCTTAAATATCAGGAAGGATTATTAAAAATATACAAGAACAATGGCTGTCGCAATAATTATTAAGAATCTCGGTAGATTCGTGAAGATGGCACACCCTGGTACTAGTGAGTGAGGACAAATAAAGGACAGCGTGCGAGGGAGACGGGTAGAGAAGGGCGGCACAGCTCTCTCTTTCTCTACCTCTGTCTCTCTCGCTCTTTCATCTCTCGATGAGGAGGAGGGTTAGGAAGGAAGGGCAGACGTACCTACATCGAGCTCGGCGAGGGCGGCGAGAGGACGAGGGATGGCAGTCAGGGTGGAAAGGGAAAAGCGGGAGGGACGGCCGTGGTGTTGCTGACCCGACGACCGCTGTAACCTTGCGTCCCGACGCCCCGCATCCAGATCAAACGACCCCGTGCATCGCTCGAAGGTCTTCGAGTCCTAGACCAATAGATATTTCCGTACATCTCTCATCCCTAGGTTAACCTCACGCTTGTTAGATCGAGAGCTAGCGCGTCGTATTTTTTTTTTTTTTTTTTTATTATTCTGCAAAATATAAATAACGTGCGTTTTATACGTGCAGTTTGTAAATAGTTTATTTCCCGAATGAAATATTCAGTATAAAATGAACCATTTATCTCTATTTTCTTCAATATTAGAAGAACAGAAGACATATATCTCGATAATAATTTAATTTTTTATTTATGCACTTTCTGTGATAAATGAGTGATGTAACAGAAACTTGTCTTCGATTTTTCAATTTTGGCTATCAATTATATCAATATTGTCTTTCTCAATAATATATTAATATCGAATTGATATGTATCGTTGTATTATTTTTCTTTATCTGGTTCTTTGATTTCTTCCGTTGGAGAAATGTGAAATCCGATGAGTCCGAGATTAAATTAGCGCGAACAATATAAACGACACGCATGCGTGCATGAAATAATGAAGAGGTTATTGCGCGGGAAATAATGCGTAATCTCTCACCTAACACGAGAACGGAGCGGTTTCGTATTTATCGACAATCGATCTCGTGATATTGTATCGACGCTGCAAACCATATCGAATAAACGTGCCATCAGATGGCATAACAGAAATATAAAAATTTAATTTATCAGATATATATTTTTATTTTATTTTAAATTTTTATTCTTTGTTCTTGTTATTAATTACAAAAAGTCTGAAATCATTCTTTTATTCTCACGTAACAAAATGTTGTAAGAGTGATTGTACTTGCGATATTACAATTTTAAAATAAGAAGTATGCATGAAATAATAAAGAGATCATTGCTTGTCGATATTTATTTCAGGCTGGTGATTATTTGTCTCGCTAGGTATTTAAAATTTCTAGAAAATCAACTACTTCCGCTGCTAATCGTCTAGTTTCCCTAATTATACATAATTCGTTCGTAGCTCGTAGCTGCTCTCTTTTTCTTACTACATTAGAGACCCTCTAAAGCCCGTATCAGACTACGCATTAAAAATTGAGATTAAAGATTGAAGATTGAAATTTGACCAATCAAGATAAAGCAATTTTAGTTCCTTTTATTCTGATTAGTCAAATTTTAATCTTTAATCTTTAATCTTCAATTTTCAATTCGTAGTGTGATACGGGCTTAATAAGAGTCTCGCCATAAGGCAATCTGGGCAAAATTCTGCGAGAGAGAAAGATATATATTCACTATCCTTCTCTCTCTTACCTAACCTCTTTTAACGCGCTGACCGTTGATGTTATAATGTTTGTGGTAGTAGTTTATGTTTTCTCATGAGATACACAAATATTATATATTTTAGGTTTTTATAATGCTTGTAACACCAGTTTGTTTTCTCATGAAAATAAAGCAAGTTATTATTTCATGTTTTATGTGTTTATTTTTTTTATTTTTATTTTATTTTGTTAATTTTTATGCAATTAATAAAGATTAAATTTAATTAAGGATTTTATTTAATTACTAAAAATTAAATATAAACAATTTTTTATTATATATATTATTTTGATGTTTAACATAAAAAGATTATAATATTATTATTCTAAAACGTTATTTTTTATTTATGTTACTGAAATATAATGTTTACGCTAATAGTAAGGTTAATATGATTCAAATATGAGCGGGAATTGGCCAGATATAGAGGACCAATCAAAACTGAATATCGTATGGCGAGACTCTTATTAGAGGGTCTCTATACTACATTTACTACGCACACACAGTACTAGGGAATAATCGTCTCTCGACACGATGGGCCAATCAGACACCCGCGTTTCCGGAAATAATGAAACGTAACGGATGCCGATTGGTCGCCGCGTCGAGGGCGACGCGGTGGCAATTGACGGAACGCGAGCGGCTGCGATCGGAGTCAGTCGGGAGAATCCGTGGATTTACCGAAGTGCGAAAGTGGCCATGTTCGCATACCGTTGCTTGGAAATACACTGTTAGCACGTGGCGTGCGCTCGCAGAAAATTCACGATTAGTCGGCCGTTCGGTACGTCGGAAACCATCTCGAAAGCATTCGGGTGAAGCGCGCTACTCGTCGCAAATCAGCTGTAGCCTCGCGAACATTTAACGACACCGGTAAGTAAATATCCGGCGACATTCCCTCGTGCTCTCCACGGCTTGGCTACGCGGCGGCCGCCTTCTGTTACCCTCCTACCGCTGCTTATACGGGTCAAGACGCGACCGAGTACTGAAACAAGTTGTGTAAATAACGAGGAGCAGTTGCGCTCGATCAGAGATCGGTATTAAGATCACAGATCCCACACTCGTGTATGTCTGTTAGATTCCTTTTTATCTCTATCACAGATTCGAGAATCTGCCTAGTGTCCGAGAATGTGCTCCCTCTATCTTTGTGCGAGATAAATATATACGGAGATCTATTCATTTGCTTAGTCTCCGATACACTTGCCTTTCGACTGCTTCTTTCATAATTGTACGTAATTGGTGATATTGTATTTTTGTGCTTATTATTGTTTATTATCAGATTTTCTTATTTTATTTTGTCTTGAAGATTCCTTTTATCTATTTGTATCTATGTATGTGTGTGTGTATGGAATTATTAAACTAATACACACTTTAGTTTTGTATAATTTTAATTTTTTTATAATATTTTAATATAAAACTTAATAAAATTGCTCCATGTGTGTTTAAATAGCATAGTATGTAAGTAATAGTCCTAGATTCTAGATGTTCTATATATAGAAGGTACAAACAGGCATTGCACATTTGTATAAGCAGTATTTTATCTTTATGTCCAAGTTATATTGAGACATGTACATTTGATAAAAAAATCTACATACATTTTAGCTAAATTTATATCTTTAGTATTTTATAATTTTCATTCAATCTTTAGTTAAAGAATGTGACAAAATGTTTTATAAACATTTATGGAAAATGATTTATTTAAAATTACAAAATTCCTTTCTTTTTGTGTCAACATTAGTAAATTATGTTAATCTAAACACTTTTTTTTTAATAAGTAATTCTATATTTTATTGTTATAGTAGACTTAAGTAGACAATACTGTTGCATTCTAGTATTAATCTTTTATCTTATTTTTATGTCATATATTCTCGTATAAATGCTTTTCTTATTTTCTTTATAAATTATATCCATAAATATCAGTTGGATTTATATTCGATGATTGAATCAGTATGTACATAATAGCTATACAAACTTGTATGTTATTGGAATCATTATCTTGTTAGAAGATAAATCCAAATTTCTTGTGCTTTAATAATAATTCTTTTTTTAATGTGTTTACGTAAACAGTTTTTTTTTTTATAAATTATGATATAATCAATAAATATTTCAATACATGTGTCTTACACATCAATGACACACTTTTGTAGCTCTATACAAGTATATACTTCCATTTGCACATAGATTTTATAATCCATTTATATCCAATTTTTTTCAAATTTCACAAATTTTTTAGTTTTTAAATTGTTAAATCTGCATTACTGATATGACTGAGTTTCTCAAAACTCTATATTTCTGTCTAAAAGTTCTGCTTTCGCCAAATTTACATACACCTTAGCATATCTTTTTGACCAGTAAAAAAAATTTTTCCTTGTTCACTTATATGTTTTATTTTAATGCATTATAAATTGTCTCAATTCATTAGATGCAATTTTGTAAAATGTTATCTTAATATTATATTAATTACTTTTAATTAACGAGTTTTGAAGCATTTATCATTAAATAGCTTTTAAAAATATATAATATGATTTAATTTTTGTGAAAGACTTTTGTGTCTAATGAAATAAAATTATGATTTTTTTCAATTTATAACTGCATTTATATTAAATTTATTCACAATATATTACAGTAATTTATAATTATATATTATATGAATGAGATTTAATATTGCCATTTGTCATTTGCAAATAATTGTTTATTTTTCAACCTTATAAACAACTCATGAATTGGAGATTTGATATACATATATGTATATAATTCTATTTTTCAAAATTATTTCAAATTTTTCATTTGTTCTGCCTGCTTGTCAATACGAAACTAATATAAGCTCTTACCTTTGTATGTGACTTAATCCATGTTTATTTACATCGTATTATGTATTTTCATTCAATTTGTACAGAGATTTATGTGTGTGATTTTGTTTAGTTTATGTTTAACAAACAATGCAAGACATCACGGACTGGAATATTCTGTTTCATTTATATGCAATTTATTGATAAACGTAGAAAGAGATTCAAAGATAAAATATAAGTATTTTTATATATAAATATTTTTATTTTATATTTGATATATTTTTTATTTATACAATGTCGAAACTTTGGCTAATTTATTATATGTAGACATATTGTCAGTATACAGATACTGACTGTATAATCAAGGTAGATATGCAAAGCTGTGAGTTAATTATTTCTAACGATTTTTCGTTAAGGAGAAAAGAAGATTGATTTCGGATAGGAATTAATGCTTTGTAATTAATTGTTTGATGAAATAATCCTTTGTCTTTTATAGAACTAATTTATTTTAAACTATATATATATATATATATATATATATAGTACCATAATAAAGAGTCTCTCTTAATATGGTTTCCTGAAAAGATTGAAGATTACAACACAAAGAGAGAGATTTGCTTACATTGGTTATCAAGTTACCACGATTTTCGTTTTTCCTCCTCTTTTGATGCTTTTTACTATGCTTTACTCACACCGATTACTTCATTAGTTGTGGGCAGCGCAGGTTTAACATTCCTAGAGCACGTTGAACCAGTATGCGTTTGACTTAACATGTTTTTAAATTGTTAATGTCAAATTTTTTGTTCAAAACCGGAATATGTAGTTAAAAAGGAATAACAAATACAGTTTATAAATGATAAAAGATTGATTATGGGAAAAAATGCGCGCATGCACAATTTTTAATTAACGGAGGATTATTATAGATAAAAATATACATATTTTTTAAATAATTTAAACTAAAAGATTTCTTTTTTGTAATGCTAATTATTTTCTATTTAGAAATTCAATTCTATTTAAACATATAGTGTAGTTTCTATAAGAAATAAATAAAATCATGCAATTCGTTCTGAAAAATTATCGGATTCAATAATCAATTTAACTTTTCTTACTAATGTCTTTTTTCTGTATGTTATGATATTCTATATCATTATTCTACTTTGATCGATTTTCTGTCTTATAATCTCATAGATAGTCACAAGACTGCTTTCTAAATAAAAATGTTAAGCTTATTCAAGCATGGTTACTTTTATATGATATGTATTTTTTTACTGTCTATATAGTTTTAAAAATTGAATCTCTACAATTAGTATACTAGTTACATATATGTAAAATTACAGTATAAATTTTAAAATTTTATTTTTTACTAGTGGTTTTGGTCGCGTCTTTTATATTATTATAATTGAATTACGTTGACAGTTAAATGGATCTTGAATTTATATGTTACTTGTGTTACCTCACTTAAAACTTCTAGCGAAAGAAAGATTACTGATTTATTATCGAATCAATCATCTATTATATATCTATTTATCGCCATGATACTAAACTCAGTACAAGATCTGAACAACAAATTCCCGCATTTGTGAATTTATATAATATTTTTTCATCAATATAATTAACTTAATCTATTGTATGTGTGACAAAACTTAAGTCAAACATTTAAAAAATTATTTATATTATTTTGCTTCAGATATCTCAATAAGTATATAATGTTATCTCACTCGCGTTTGAATGCGATAGTTTGGCTGACAATCTAGAAATAGGATCAGCTGATCGAGTATGCATATTACTCTATCACAATAACGGTAAAGTTATCAATAAAAATATAATGAACCAGATCTAATTTACTTGAAACGGATTGATACTCTTAAGGAGAGGCCATTTTATTCCACTTGAGAAAAAGAAAAGAGAATATATATATATAATTCTTTATTTTGGAATTTTTCATTATTTCTTGTTATTATAATATTTTATTCTTTATCAGAAATTTCATTCAAAAATATTACTTTTGTCTCACCCTATATATTGTCGAAGATCTTGATCACGGTGTGAATTCCGTGTCCGCACCTGCATAACCAGTGAATGGTTCCAGTCGAACAGGTCCTCGACATTAACCACGTGTTGAAAATCGGCGAGTTGTAGTACTACTCCAGCCGTGCTGACATTAATAGCGCATTCACGTAATCCATATTTCGATTAATTTTGACGTGTGTCACTTCGAGTTTCACTTTCAGACGTTACGTAGTAATTTTTTTGGGTAGATTTTGACGATTATGACAGAGCATTTCGAAAATATGCGAAAAGCAACTCGTTCATAACCAATTCGTTAAAGTCATTGGATCGATTGACATATGCTGATGTAAGTAACTAATTCACGCTGAGAATTTATTACTTTGATAAGAATTTTTAATACATATTGCTGTTTAAATCTTTGAATTAAAATTTCTAGATTTTTATACTTGATATACACGTTGATATAACTATGTGATCATAGTGATGACATAAGTGGCGTAGTTTTATTGCATCTTTAATAATATATTTCGAAATTTCAATGATTATATATTTGGCTATCGAATATTTGATTTCACGAAATATGTACTTATTCTTCTGCATTGTTTTTATCGACAAATAATAATCCATGGCTATATTTAATTTTATGTTAAATATATACTTTTTAAATGTGTGTATATATATATATATATATAAAAATTCAAAAATTTCAAAAATTATTTATAGTTATTTAAAAAATATGTTAATAGTTTCTCTTTTGTCAATCTATATATATATATATATATATATATATATATATATATAGATTGACAAAAGAGAAACTATTAACATATTTTTTAAAAAATATGTTATTTAAAAAATATGTTAATAGTTTCTCTTTTGTTAATCTATATATATATATATATATATAGATTGACAAAAGAGAAACTATTAACATATTTTTTAAATAACTATAAATAATTTTTGAAATTTTTGAATTTTTTAGATCTCAAATTCCTTCATTATTCTTGGAAGAAATTTAAAAAATAGACTGCTGAGAATAATTTTATTATCATACGTAATAACATTCTCTGTCTATTTTTAAAATTTAAATATAAAAATATAAGATTTTAATGTATATGATCTATACTATACAATATTGGTATATGAAAAGAGAAAGAAAGAGAAAGAGACGAGTTGTAGAATCTGTATAAATATAGAAATCTTTTATTTTGTTATTAATTAACTTTACAATAAAAATTTAATTTAAGTTAGTTACTAAAAACATTCAGTTGCACACTTATTATTTTACTAACTAACAATAAGTATCACGTTTACTGTGCATGTATATGTAACCTGCATACTGTTTATGACACGCAACTCGTTTGTATTCTGCACCTTAGCTTTATTTAATTATGTTTTATTAACTATTTTTTAGGCGATAGGTTTTGTCAATTAATTGTTAATAATTGATTTATTTATTTATTTTTGTTATCATATTATACTTGCGATCGATTGTCTTACAATCATTTGATTATTATTGTTTATTCTTCAATTAATAAACAATTGTGGTTTTTTTTTAGAAATTTTAAAACATTAAAAAAAATCTAAGAATTTCCATCGATTCATATTACCGCGTTGGTCGATATTCCACTATCACGAACGGATTCACGGTCTTGGCACAAATTGAATCTTTGATTTTATTTGAGAACAATTTGTTATTACACTTATATAGCAACGCTTTGTAGAGAACATTTAAATAAAAGTTTTTTTTTATTCGACAAAATATTTCATATATATATATATGTATAAATCAATATGTATTAACGTTTTTAATTTATCGATATTTAATTGTCACAGAGAATTAGATGAAATATCTTGGAATATCTACATTTTCATTTTCTTGAGTGAATTTTAAATTTAAAATTTTTTTGATTGGTTACAATACAATTTTCAAATATTGTTATCTTTACGTCTGAATAGAAAAATTGATTGCTATGCACGGACGAAAGTCCGTGGAATTTTACGTCGTCACTTCGTCTCGTTTTACACGCGTTGGTTCCGTGTGTTGATCGCTGATTAACTTCGCTCAAGTGCTTCATTTAACATTTATATAAACAAGATTGATTAAAGAGTATAAATCGCGACATTCGTATGAATAGGATAATTAAATGAAACATCATATTAATTAATTTTGTAAAAAAGATTTTATTATAATCATAATTATTGCAATAGACATTCACTTAAGTTGGCCAAAGTAGTAAGGGTTTAAAAGCTATGCATATCTACCTCGATTTCAGTATCAGCAAATTTCCAATAACGGCAGCTAACGTGGACTCGCACTATGAATTCTCCGATACAATTAGTAAAATGGACAGTTCCGGCGGTGGCTTTTGTCATCGCTTTCTTTTGGTACAAACGTCGTCGGATAGACAGAGCTGAACTTCAGTGGAATGATACAGGGGGACTCGCGAACTCGGATTGCGAAGAAAAAATGGTTCTGAGCGATACGAAGGAAGTTGACACGAACTGCAACGGTTCCGGTGTTCAAGAAGAGATCGGCCAATCCTCGATTGACTGTTGTTACACTCCACGAGAAATACCCTCTCACGTCCCGAGGAAGGTCAGCGAGAATGTGGACATCCCGATTAAGAAATCAACGTCGCAATCGTCTTTTTGTAGCAGTAACCAGATAAGATGCATGGAGACTGACACTATGTCCAAGATGGATATACAGCTGAGTGGCAATCCGAATACTAGCTATTTTGAGATGATTGCCAGAAGTCAGAATGCACCCTGCGAATCCGACAGTACAGTCGTCGACAACACAGCTGAGATATTTCAAGCTGTTGTTGACAAAAAGGAGGAAACTCTGTATCATGAGACGGAGTCGCAAAAGTATATTGCAGACGAATATCCTTGCGAAGAGGATAAACAACAGACTGAAGTACACACCATCGAGGCTCAGGAACAAGAAACCGATGAAAGAGACTCGGCCAATCACAGTCCGGTTTCCGGAGTTTTAGAAGGCAGTGTCACAGATGAAGCCAGAAGTGAAGGAAGCACTACAGACAGTGGAAAAGGTAAATTATAGTCGATAGGATTTTTTAATCTATCCATTATTAGGAGGTGAGGGAAGAATTCTAGAGAGATATGATTCTATCTATAATATATATATATAAAATATAAAGTGAAAGTATCATAACATAAATACAATTTTTATTTTCTCGTCTAGGTGGAAGTATCAATGGATGCAGGAAGGATGATAATACTGCACCATCTATCTATGATTTTGCTATACCACAACATCTGGTTGGTAGATTGATCGGCCGTCACGGTAGCTTTTTACAAAGTATCCGTACAAAGGCAGACATCAGCATATACGTGAATGATCACCCCTGCGATGGCGATCATAAGATTTGCTCGATACGAGGAAGTGTTGAGAAAATTAACGTCGCGCTTAAAATGATAAGGCAAAAGTTCCCAGAGAAAAAGTTCCCGGAAGTAACATTAGAGGAGATTTCGACGATACCCGAAGTAAACGAGGAGGTTCCATGTAACATCCCCTTGATACGCTCTTTGTCCCTGATTAGTAGTGTTAGTAATGACGTCTACGTCTCTCACATCGTCAAGCCAAACTGGCTCTTCGTTCAGCTTTCGACTCACCCGTCATTCCACCTTCTAGAAAGCTTGGAAGAGAACATGACATATTGGTATAATACCACAGAATTACCACCATCGAATGTATTCAATAGTAAGTAATTGATAATATTTTGTTGCGTTTGTAAAATCACACAGGATACTTTAATCGCGAAATGCATTGTTTTATAGAGGGTGATTACGTGGCTGTAAATTGGAACGAAAAATGGGTCAGAGGATATATTGAAAAACTGGACCCATCGGGAGAGAAGAATATAGTACGATTAGTCGATCATGGTGGCTACTGGGTACTTAACAACTTGCAATTTAAGCCGCTGAGGATGGATTTCCTAAGTGATTTGCCATTCCAAGCGATCGAAATTTTTATAGCATATATCCAGCCGAAGAACGGTAAATATAAAATTATTCATTATGTTGGCTGCTCTTTAAACTGTAAATTCTTTCTTCTCAGGTATGTAATTATGAATTATTAATTACGAATTATTTCTATTTAGGTGAGTGGTCAAAAGATGCTTACAATTCGGCATATCTTCTCTGTAAAAGTAACGGGATTGGTCAAGCTGTTATTGAATATCATATTGAAGATAATGTTTATACCAATATTTATTTTACTGTCAAAAAATACGGAGTAAGTATTTATCATTCAAATATTTTATTTATAGATATAAAAACCTTTTTTGATGCATGGACTCAAATTAATTAAATTTTTCAAGCTAATTTCTCTCGCTGAAGACTTGGTATCAAAAGGCTACGCAGAACATATAGCAGGGGAACATACAAAACTAGAAACACTTGAATCCATCTGTACGTAAGAGTTATAAGAAACTCTATCATTTCTCAAATTTCCTACCGAATCATAACGCGTAATTCACAATTCTTAGCCAGTATCGACTAGAGTCTAGTGTAATCGCCATTGGTAATCCTTCAATTGTGTTAAAGTTTATTATTATTTTTTTTTCCTTTGACTTTATCTAATATTTACTGCATTGAATTCGCCGTGAATACCTTGATGTACATTCTTTTTCTAATATAGGTATCCACATAAAAATATAATAGATAAAATAGTAAATAAAATGTCCTAATGTAATATAAATAAGAAAATTATATTTCACTATATACAGAAGGTACACAAAAATATTCGCGTTTAAGCAGCATTTATAATACTCCTTTAAATATTGCTCAGAAAGAACGCGTCTTGTAAGCATAGACTCGTAGGTTCAAACGAGTTCTGACAAGTACAAAGGATTTGATTTAATCCTATAATATAAGAATTCTTTTTTTATAATAACTAAATTGCATTGCCTCCGATACTCTTTTTTTACTTGAAAAACTTGAAATTTTTCACATTTATAGTTATTTACAGGACAAGTCCTTTAGATAGTTTCAAATAAGCACTCAGGAAATTGCTTTTGTTGCCTCCATTGTAAATGTTTCAAGACTGTTGCAAAGATAAATGCAAAAATTTCATATTTTCTTCTTCTATAAATCTTTATTATACTTTTGTACATAATGTAAAATATTTTTTAAATTGTTCATGTAGAATATTTATATTTAGCAAGAAAGAGAAAACCATAAAGAGAAGTTTGCTATATAATGTTAATCATAAAATATAAAATAAATAATGACTAGATTTTACTAAATAGTGTCACACATCTAAGTTGAAAATATTAACTCAGACGAATCTGGAAATTCGATTCTACGTAACTTAAATTTATTTTTGATTAGAGGCGATTCGGTAATTCGTTAAAAAGTATATCACTAATTTAATTTCGCGCTAACTTTACTATTTTTATTGTATCAAGCTCATTGTCGCAAAAACTATTGTTAAATGTGATATTTCATTTATTATCCCGCATGTTTTTCAAATTATTTAAACGTAGTTGATCTATTTAAATGTTATTTTTCAATAACTTGTATTTTGTGTAACTTTATATTATCGCATAAAATAATTATTATTTTACGCTTATAATTCTTAAAAAAATGTATGATTTTCGTATGATTTTTTTTCGGCGTTTCACAAGACTAAGTTTTTGGATTAATCCAAACGTATAATATTGTGTATATGTCATTATTTACTTAAATATCAATAATTCTATTTATACGATTTGCTAATGCCTTTTTCCATGCAAAATTTCGATATAGTGGAACTTGGTTAACTGAAAAAAATCAATTTTTTGTGTATTGAGCTCAATTAAAAATGTAATTTGGCAATTATAAAATGTTGATATTGTTGATTGAAAATAATATAGAAATATTTTTCTAGGAAAATATACAATATAAGATTACAGTCACTATATCGCTTACAATGTATATGCTTTTTCGCGCGCTGCGATTAAAACGTTATAATTTATTATATTTCTTTATATTAGCAATTCGACAATATAGCGACAATATGGCGTAACAAACCTTGTTATGTGATGATATTCGTATTATAATTATATCTTGTATATAATATATAATTGACCGCAATCTGACTTAAGTTTTGTATAACGCTTCATTATATTAATTCAGTAAATTGTAAGTTCATTCTGTATATACATTTCAGTATAACTTTTTAGAAGTTATCGTCAGACTTGTGTATTATTTTCATTGCAAGTTCTTATATCTTTTATATATACATCTTTTATAAAATAAAGTATAATAAAAATTACAGCAAAGAAAGGATTGTACTAAGAAAGTTATAGAATTATGCTAAGATTTACAATTTACATCATTGTTTTGTAATGCAAGACAGAAATAAAGATGTTAGTAAGTGGCTAAATTATAATCAATCAATTAATATAAATATTTCCTTCCCACGATTTGTTTAAACAAATATAATCGACTTTCTTTGTGTTGCAAAATCTATTTTACATTTTTCTTTTCCTGGAATCATTTTTTTATGTTCTGTTTTTCTCTAAGTTTTTCTGCTTTTCCACGACATTCTCTTTTCTAAGATTTTCCTAGTCTATATTCCTTTCTATTTTCAAATCAGCTGTTTTCTTCTAAATACGATTGTGTCGTATCTTCCTTATCTTATTTTTGAAATACGATTGTATCGATCTCTTAGGTCGATCTTCCTTATCATATTGCGTGTGTGTACGTGAGGACATGTATGAAT
Source organism: Anoplolepis gracilipes (assembly GCF_047496725.1). Lineage (NCBI taxonomy): Eukaryota > Metazoa > Arthropoda > Insecta > Hymenoptera > Formicidae > Anoplolepis > Anoplolepis gracilipes. The sequence goes on along the minus strand of NC_132976.1, from coordinate 12,120,954 downwards.
GAAATCTAACAAGAGAGAGAGAGAGAGAGAGAGAGAGAGAGAGAGAAACAGAACATTCATTTATATTCTCCGCAAATTACAAGATAAAAAGTGCAGTGTTGAAAAAGGTTTCACCCGTATCGCATCCCCTATTCGCCTCTCTTAAAATTCCATCATTTCTTGGTTTTTCGCAAACATTTCTTTGGAAAAACCATTTTAAGACACTCGCAAGCGTGGTGTTGTCACGCGAGGCAAATATAAAAGAAATTACGTATTTACCTGTTCCTCCGCGTGTTCTGCTGACGTGTGAGACCGCGCGTGTGTTTTTCGAAGCTTTTCTTTAGCTTTCGGCTTTGCAACGAAAAGACAATTTTTCCGAGACCGATTTCCTCGAAATACGTCGGATCTGCGCAAACTTTTCCGATATGATTTTTCGTGGAAATCGCGAAGAGGCCCGGCACTCTCGCGTATTAATGCCGGTGTTTTTGAGTGCCTGTGCGATTCCGATCTCGATGCTCTTCTGGATAGTAAACGTAGCTTACTCGATACTGTGGCCAGACACCAGAAATTTTACAGAAGGTTTTGTATATCCCAATGAAAAAAAAACTTTCAACACTCGAGTAAATATTATAGGTTAGAGATTAAGAGCATATACATATATACGCGTGTAGACGCATAACTTTGTGTACCAAAGTATTTTATTTGTTTATAAACTATTTTACAAAAGCAATTAAACATCATTAGACATCTTTAACCAAAAAAAGAGAAAAAAAAAACTTGCTCTATTAACGCATATGTTGTTTGTTTGACACAGGGTCAATGTCATGTATAACTGACAATCAAATATATTTAATACAGTATTTATAAGTAAGTTTTTTTGTACTTTGCGCAATAAAAGAAAAAAAACTTTTATTTATACATCTTAATTAGCAGGTTGATAATCTTAATTGGTAGGAATTTGTACTCCTAAGAGAT